>NW_004955841.1:0-16730 GCF_000276665.1 Chinchilla lanigera
GCGCTTTTCGGCTGGGAATCGCGGTGGTGGATCTTGGATTTTGTTAAAGTGTTTTTCTGTGTCTACTGAGATGATTGTGAGATTTTTGTTGTTGCTTCTGTTTATGTGATATACTACTTTCACTGATTTTCCTATGTTGAATTATACTTGCATCTGTGGGATGAAGCCTACTTGCTGATAATATATGCTCTTTTTGATGATTTGTGGCATTCTTTTTGCCTGTATGTTGCTGAGAATTTTTGCATCTATGTTCACAAAAGCAGTTGGTATATAGTTCTCTTTATTTGGGTGGATCCTTCTCTGGTTTTGGTATCTAATATCAGCATTAGATCTTTCCTGGAGTTCTTCTAAATTGCACCCTGAATCCATGAGGACCTGGGTCTTTCCTAGTTGGTAGTTTTTTTACTCTTGCTTCAATTTCATTGCCTATTACTAGACTATTTCATGGTTGTAAATCTTCTTGGTTCAGTTTTGGTAATTCATATGTATCTAGGAATCTATCCATTTTTTCTGAGTTCTCCAATTTATTGGCATACAAGTTTGTGAAGTAGTTGCTAATCATTTTCTGGATTTTAGGGATGCCCATTGTGATTTCACATTTTCATTTCTAATTGCACTGCTTTGGGGTGTTTTCTTTCCTTTGTTTTGTAAAATTGGCTAAGGGTTTGTTTATCTTTTCAAACAACCAGCTCTTCAATTCACTGATTCACTGCTCTGATCTGGATAATTTTCTTCCTTATACTAGATTTGGATTGTGCTTGTTTTTCTAGAATCTTGAGCTGCATCATTAGGTTATTTGGTGTTACTCTGATTGTCTGATGTGGGCGCTCACTATAAATTTCTCTCTTAGGACTGCTTTCAATTGTGTCCCACCATTCTGATATGTTCTATTGACATTTAATTCTAAGACCTGTCTTATTTCTTCCTCGATTTATTCTATGACCAGGTCATTTCCTCTTTGAGCTTGCTGAATTTCTGTAGAAATTCTTTAATCATCTCATAAAGCTGTGCTACCTAATGTTTGTTTTTGTCTTCACTGGCACCCCTTGGATCTGCCTTGGGAGAATTGGAACACTTTGGGGGCTTTTTGTTCTCTTATTTTTTCATGTTGCTATATACATAGTTTTTTCTCTCTTTCTGAAGCTGAGAGTAGAGGTCAAATAGAGTGAGCAGATGCTGATATCGTTATTGATATGAAGATACCTTTATTCAGAACCTGTTTTCCAGTGACGTGTTCACAGCTTTATTTGTCCAGGATTGGAACCTGTTCACTATGTTGTAAGGAAAGAGTTTCTATTGGTTATAACAATGTCAGCAGAACTTAGCATACATCAATCATGGACATTAAAAGCTGCTTTGATAATTGCATGCTTTGGTCAATGCCCTTTATACACTATACTGTACTGGGCTGCACAAAGCGTGAGCATACAGACGGGAAGGGTAAGTGGAAGGGGATATGTCAGTGTGAAGTGAGGGAGCTAAGAGATTCATCAGTGGGTGAGAACAGACCAGAAGTCAGACTGTTGGAGTTACTTTATAACCGGGAAAGAGTTGGTGTAAGGGGGTTGGGAGAATATCTGCGATGTCAAGAGGCTGCATACAGGTGGGGGACAATGTGTTTAGAGATGGAAGGAGACTGAGGTTGCTGGCATCTGTGAATATGATTGCTGGTAATTTTGTTTGGTTCCTCTAAACTCAATTTAGATAAGGGTTATCCTGATATGACCTTAAATCATAGTGTTTAATTTATAGCACTGGCTATTTATTGTTCTCTAAAGTACTTTTATGCTCTCCTATTTATGCCCCTAGGAGGGAGGAGACAAGAAGGTGAGGCTGGTCATGGTGGTGCACACCTGCAATCCTAGCACTTGGGAGGCTGAGGCAGGAGGATGGCTGAGATTGAGGCCAATCTGGGCTACACGGTGAGGTCAAGGCCAACCTGAACCGAACGGTGAGACTCGGTCTCAAAAGGAAAAAAAAAAAAAGAAAAGAAAACAAGAAAAATAAAGAGAAGGTAAGATAGTGAGGGGTAGAGAAGGACTAGGAATAAGGCAGGGAGTTGAAAGGAGAAAAGGCACTAAGCGAGAGAGCAGATCGAACGGCAAATCCTTGAAACGTAAAGTTCCATAATCACGTAATACCAGTAAAGAAGAATCCAAGAAAGAAGAGTAAGAAAATTAAGCAGAATAGAAAGAAGAGAACAGAACAAAATCCTCTGCATGGGCCCAGATCTTTCACACAGCGCCCCCTTCACTGAGGAACCTCTTAATGCGTTCTGGTTTTGAGCTCCAGGCGTGCCTTCCTGAAGACCTCCGCGGATCCGATGCTCGTGATCTCTCTGGCAGGTGAGTGTCTCGGACTTCACCGTGTCTTCCCTTCACAGGCATTTCTTGCTTATTTCTTACGTGGCCTAAAGGTTGCTCTCCGAGGTTCTGGTCACCATTGTCTGGGTCAGCTCTGCCCACAGAAACCACAAGAGGGCGCTCGTTCTCTCCCAGCTCCTGGGAGTCAGGAAGCCACTGCATGCTGTTATATTTTGGTTTTATTTTTTTTGAGACAGGGTTTCGCTTCGTAGTTTAAGCTGGCCTCCAGCTCACCCGATGATCCTGTTCCCAAGTGCTGCCATTGCAAGCGTGTGCTACCACGCCCTGCAGGCTGCATTGTTTTCTTTTCATTTTTAAAGATTTTTTGAATCAGAGTCTTGCTCTAATTCAGGCTAGCCTCAAACTTGCAGCGACCCTCCTACCTCAGCCTCCCAAGTGCCGATAATACAGGCAAGTACCACCATACCAGGCCGTTGTTCTCTGTTGCAGAACTGATTTTCACTTCCTTCTGCCCTTCTCCACCAGGCATTGCTAGGTCTTCTCTCTATCCGTGCGAGGCCACTGACAAGCGTGAGTAGGGCACTGGTTGTTCCACCTACGGCATTCCGATTGCATGTCGGAGAAATAGGCGGTTTATTACTGTTATTAATAGTATTATTAAAATTGTCTGTATTGGGGGAACCTCTCTCCCCAGGTGTCCCGCTGCATGAGGCTCTGGGGCTGGAGTAATGGCCTGGGGTCGTGAAGTGTTAGTCGTCCTGTTTTCAGTTTCTTTGAGTTCCTGGTTGGAGTCCTCTGACTTCGAAGAGCCCAGCGGGGAGGACATTGTGACCGGATTTACGGATCACCCAGAGCCTCTGAGGGCCGCCCCGCTCCCTCCCTCCCTCGCTCCCTTCCCCAGGTGGGGTGGGTACCGGGATTCTCTGTGGACAGGTTGCCTCTGTCCTACCCTCTAAGCTTGATTTTAGTCCAGCTAGGCTGTCTTTTCATTTATCATCCTGTATTTGATTTTATCTTTTGCCTCCTCCTCAGAGTAACTGCTTTTCTTCAGCCCCAAATCTGAGGTACTAGCCATCACCAGCTCCCCCAGTTTGGCTATGATGATTCTCCCTTGGGTGTCTTTAATCTCTTGGGTGTCATTCTTTAATCCACCAGGGGGAGCCAGAGCCCAAGCGATGGCTTCAGAGACAGCTGTGGAGGGGGCAGGGGAGTGCCTAACGTTTGCGTTTGATGCTTATGCATATGTTTGTGTGTGTGTGTGTGTGCGTGTTTCGCAAACATTATAAAAATAAATTGCAAATTATACTTGAAGAAAACTAGATTGAAAAATAAAGTTAATATTTACATATACTATATTACATTGTTAAAATTATTGAAAAGTTACTTATACATGTGTAAATATGACAGAGTATCATTCCTACTTGGAGTAAATGTCAGTGTCCTCAACAAGACATGAAAGCCCTAACCATTAGGAGAAAGGCTGATAAAGCACCACCGGCCTGCAGTAAGAACTTCCATTCACCCAAAAACAGCTTTAAGAAAATAGAAAGGTGTGTCACAGAATAGGATCAAATATTTGCAATGTATTTAATGAACAAGAATATCTAAAGAGGTCCTATATATCAAGTAGGAAGCAGAAAATTAATAGACAATGAATAGACATTAACAAAGGATAATCTCAATGACTAGTAAAAAAAAGTTCAACCTCATTTGTTTTTTGTTTGTTCAGGTTGGCCTTGAACTCACTGTGCCTCAGCCTCCCATGTGCGCCTCTGTGCCAGGCTAATTTGTGTGTGTGGTGCTGGGGATTGAACTCAGGGCCTTGTGTATGCTAGGCAAGCACTCTACAGCTGAGCTAGAGCCCCAGCCCCCTCATTTCTAACCAATAAAATACATAATCAAGCCATGTGAGTGCAACAATGTATCCACCTGGGTTTACAGAATGAATACAATGAGAATTTGCAGGCTGTGAATTGGTAGGGACATTTTGGGATGGAAGTGAGAATTTTCTAGTAAACTGAAGCTACACATACCATGACCTAGCATTCCACCCCTAGATATATACCCAACCATAAACCCTGCATATAACCCAAGCAGACATGTGCAAGAGAGCTCCCCAAATTAGAAGCAACCTCATTGAAGTAACAGAAGACTGAAGAATTATAACACAATCATGCTAAACAACAGTTAAGGGGCTGGGGATTTATCTCAGTGGCACAACCCCTGCCTGGCAAGTGCAAGGTCGTGAGTTCAATTCCCAGTACTGGAAAAAAAAAAACAACAAAAAAAAAAAACCCCAAAAAACAAACAATTAAAATGAGAGAGCTGAAGTCAAATGTATCAATAATAAAGTATTACAAACCTTTAAAAAGCAGACACCAAAGGAATACATACCATATGAGTCTATTCTATAGTTCAAAAATTGGGTAAAATTATGTATCAAATCTAATAGCTCAATTTTAGAAAATTATAAAAATATTTTTGCTAATCATGCAAAATCCAATAAATGTAAGTAAATGTGACTAACTTTATGTGTCAGCTTGGCTGGGCCATGGTGCCTTGTTATTTGGCTTGATCTATTATTCTGGATGTTTCTGCAAGTGTGTTTTTGATAAGTTTAACATTTAAATCAGACTCTGAGTAAAGGAAATGACTCTCTATAGTGTAGGTGGGCCTTGTCCAATCAGGTGAAGGCCTGAACGTTATAAAAGATTCCTCCCCTGACCAGGAGGAAATGCTGCCAACAGAAAGCTTTCGGACTTGAACTGTGATGCTCGCTCCTCTCTCGGTCTCTGGTCTGCTGACACATTCTACAGATTTCATACTTATCTATTGTTTCCTTTTCCTCTAGAGAACCCTGACTGATACGTAGGTAAAAATGTCTAAAGGTACTGTATGATAAGTAGGTAAAAGACATATGAAAAATAATTACTATAAGCAAATAAAATTGACCATAAAAGATACAAGATTAAAATTAAAGGCAGTTAAAGAGGAAAATTTGAAAATGACACAGCAGATGAAGTTGGTAGCTGTGCATAAAAATCAAGACAAAACTAGGTAAACATCAAGAATAAAACGATGTGAAAATGATCGGGGAGATAGATTTTTAAAATAAAGCAAAAGCAAAGAACTTGGGAATGGAAAGAGAGAGAGAAAATGAGACCAGGAAGTAAGATAAAAGCAGAGGTCTGTGGAACTGGGTGTGAGAAAAATTGATTTTCCCATAGTTGAGACCTGTTGCCCTGGCGACATCCCTCCCAGACGTGCCCTTTCTCACCCTCCTTTCCCGATGTCTGGTAGACCCAGACCTGACCAAGGCATACTTCTCTCTTTAAGATATACCTTATTTTCAGTTGACATGTAGTATTTGTACCTATTTATGGGGTATACTGTGACATTTTGATACATGACATTTTAATGATTGGATCAAGAGACTGCCATATCTATCTGCCTGTACCTGTTGGAGTGGAGCTATAACTCTGTGTAGCTAGTTGGAGTTGACCGAACTACTGGTATACCACCAGCCTGGACTGTCCACAGGCTGAAGTAGACACTGATGCGCCTGTGTTTTTCCTTCTAGTCTTTTTCCTTCTTACGTATTTGTATATTTACAGTGTGAAGATCATACTCCACACGTTCTGCATCACATTATATTATGAGTGTATTACGGGACAGTTTTGCAATGCTTTGATGGGAAGATAACCTTCCTTCATGGATCGTTTGCTGAGGCAGTGGCTGTTCCACAAATATTTGTTGCGTGCACGCAAGGCTCCAGGTGTGTGTGGCTGTTCAAGGTTCCTCTGAGTTGGCAGCTGCCAGTGGGACCAATGGGAATGTCAGTGCTTGCAGTGTAGGAGGCATTTCTGTCCTGCTTGGAGGCCGCTGCTGATTTCCAGGTTCACAGCTGTGCCGGGTAACTGTGTGGGTAGGAGAAGCACGTCTATATTTCAGATGGTGATACAGATCTGGGCACTTGACAAAAGCTAAACATTTCCACAAGCCATGGGTTTCTGGTAGTTCACAGATAAGTTTTGGGACTGTTATTAATCAGAGATGACATGGCAATCTTCTCTCTCACGCTGCTTCTTTACTTTTTAAATTTATCTTTTCCAAACATATAACAATGCTGTAAATTTAAGACAATATAATAATATATATAATGAAAAGGCTTATTCTTTCCACTTCCTCATCTTCCAGCATGTTCCTCATGCAAGTGTTTTTATTAGTTTTTTTGTGTATTATCCCACACTTTCTTCACTCAACTATAAATATACATGCTTATTTTTTCTTCGTCAGCACAAAAAAGTACCCTATAATTCATGTACATTTTCACCTTACTTTGTGCACTTAACATTACTTTTTGGACATAGTTCCACATAAACACAGAGCTGACTTTCTTGATCTTTTTTATTCCTGTAGGCCTATGTGTCTATGCAGTATTCCACTGTAATGTGGTGTAACTCTCTGGCCAAATTGACATTTGAACTTATCATTAGGCTCGTTATCCCAAATAAGGCTGCATTCCGAACCTTGTACATATTTAATTTTGCACCTATAATTTGGTCAGAGGGTAAGATAATTTATGATATGGTAATTTATGATATAATTATGATATGATAATTTATATCGCCAAATTATCTTCCACAGGTGTTGTGGCCATATCCATTCCCACCAGCCACATTCTGACCTCAGCTTTAACCAGGAACCTAGGACAATTGTTAATGGAGCCAGCAAACTGGATGTCTGCTCTACACCAGGTCCTGTGCTGAGTGGGTATAAGGTGAAGAGTAAAATACCCCAGTACCTGCTTTCAGTAGAGAGAGAGACAGGCTTACTGGCCAGTCAAGTCAACATGTGCCAAAGCACACAGCACAGGACAGGAAGTACTCTGAGGACATGGACAAGCGGGTGTTTTGTTCAGCAAGGGCTTCAGAATGGGTAACAATCAAGCTAGGCTTGAGAGACAAACAAGTTTCCAAGGGGCAGAGAGGTGTTTCAGACAGAGGAGACCATGAGCAATAGTTTAGATGTTGTTCCTAGAGCAGCACAGATCGAGCATGAAGTGCTAAAGGCTGGAGAGGCAAGAAAATCCCAGGGGGATTTTCTTTGCCTCCCAGGAGGCAAAGTCTACTTCATCCCATAAGAATTGAGAGGTCAGATGGCCTTCCAGCCACACCCTGCCCTTCCTCCTCCCTAGGCTCCAACTTGCCAGTCTGATAATGTGTGTCTTCTTCCCCTCAGTGAATCATTAATGCCTTACCTGCGGACTTCACAATAGCCCTCAGGTGGGCCGGTTATGATGCAGCAAATGCAATCACCATCCCTTGGGTTTCCATTACACTGTCAAAGAAACAGACTACAGGCATTAACACCTCCCATCTAAGCCTGTTGCCGGAGTATGGTCAGAGAAAGGGAAAATGGCTATCCAAAGGGTGGAACACAGAAGACTGGACATCCAGGAGCTGAAGAAAGGGACACTGAAGACGGCGACTCAAACAGGAATGGAAAATCAGTCAAAATCCCTAGTGACAACTGCTCCTGCTTTCATCAAGCTTCCCTGTGTTGCCAAGAGGACCTGTGTTCTGCGCTACCATTGGGGTGAGTGCGGCCTATGCTTCCATAGAAATGCTTGTACAGGCGGTCCCAGCCTGTCTAATGGAAAGCTACACTCCTGGGTTTTCCCACTCTGAGAGGGACGGCTAGAAGGACCCTCTTCAGAGTTCTAACCCACCTACCTCTCTGCCTTTCAGGATATGGACCAAATTCAACAAATCAGACCCCCGCATTGCCCTAGGAAAATACTCCCCCTTGGAAAAAGAGATCTTGGTAAGTGGGCCTGGGGTTTACACTTAGGCCTCTCTGATGCCTACCAGTGAGCGGGGGACAGGGGGCCTCGATTCCAAGCCCACTGATAGTAAGAAAGTCTCCCAACAGAGGACTCAAGTTGTCTGGGTCTGCTGGTGGATTCCACTCTTGGACAGAAAAATTCAGTACTCTCTTATTTAAAAGTCCCAATTAGAACTATAACCCTAAGTAATTACAGATGGTGGACATGGCCTCTTTTGAGCTCTGATCTTATACTCATTACGTTCACAGAGATTGTCTTATTGAGGCTTCAAATGGCTCTGTAAGTCAATACATTCTTGCAAATTCATAGTACATAAGAGGAGAGTCATGATTTGAACCCAGGCTGATCTGACCCAAAATGTCCACCCTATTTCACATTGTTCACAGCAATGAAAGGAGAATGAGCCCCCAGCTAATTCTTTCTGGGAGGTCTACCCGCCTCTGTGCGTGGATATTTTAACAATCCCCTCCCACTGTCAGCGTCTAGGTGGTGTTCATACTATAGCCACGAGAAGGTTTTTGGCTTCCAAACAAGAGGAAGAACGGAAAATGGTGCAGGAACTGCGGATGCTGTCTCCAGACTACAAACAGGCCATGGAATATAAGAAACAGTGCTCCCCTCCTTGTGCTGTGTATGAACCCGTGAAGAAACTGTGGACAGCACGAGTGACTGTGCCTGCCGAGGAGTTCACAATGCCCCAGAGGGAGAAGATCAACGTCAGCAGGCACGTAGAGAGGATGCAGCTGGCCCGAACCCTGGGAAATGCCCTGGTCTCCTACGCTGAAAGACTCAGAAGCGCCATGTCTCTGGGTCTGCCAGCAAAGGGCAAGGCGAAGAAAGATGGGGACAGTCTTGACAGTGATTATTGTGATACTATCAAGCAGGAGGAGGAAAAGGAGGAAGAGGGCAAAGTCCCAAGAAGACAAGAAATAAAAATGAATGTCATTTTTAAGTCAGAAGAAGCAAACAAATGTTTACCATGCCAAGCAAAGGATTGCAAACCTTTCCTTCCCATAAAGACACCGGAACGGTCCATTGCAGGCCTAACAAACCGAAATCTCCTTCCCCTAGCTGAGTTCCCTGGAGACCTCATGCTCATGAACCAGAATTTTATATCTCGGGGAATCCACACCAGTGATATACTCGGTACCTACCACCTGCAAGAAGGGAATCCCTGCAAGGAGTGCATGGGCAAAGCTGCTCCTCCTAATTATTAAACTTGAATTTATTCCCCAAGGCACCCAAGGGTCCTTATTTCTTTCGCACACTGTGCCCCAGGCTCCTTCCCTAGTTTGGCTTCCCCTGACCTATCTCTTAGTGTCCTCAAAGTAAGACCCAGTTGCTGAGGCTTCTTGGTTTCTGGCAACTGACAGTTTTCTTTTTTTTTTTAGTTTTTTTTTTGGTTTTTCTCCGGTACCAGGAACCGAACTCACGACCTTGCGCTTGCCAGGCAAGCGCTTTTGCTGCTGAGCTAAATCCCCAGCCCCCAACTGACAGTTTTCTGATCCCAACCTCACTAAAAGTCCTCCTGATTTCAGCTAGTCCAACTGGGAGCAGTCCTCTGCCTCTTCTTTTTTCTCTGGGGCCTGTATCAGTTACCTATTTCTGTGAAAAAAGAAAAAAATCCCTAATTTTAGTGGTTCAATACAATAATTAAGGTTCTAAATCTGTGGGTCTGCAATTCAGGCGCGGCTGAGCTAGGTGGTGCCCCTGGCCGTAGGAAGTGCTATGGTTTAGATCAAGAATGTCCCCAAAGGCCTTGTATCCTCATAGGTGGGGACGTTGGAAGGTGACTGAAGAGTAGGCAGGGTGATATAGCTGACTTGCTGTTAGAGGGCAGGGAATGCTTAGAAGAACCAGGTCCCTGCCGGGGGGACCTGGACAGGTATACTCTCTCTCTTTGGCTCCTCCCTTCTCTCTCTGCTTCCAGGCAAGCATGATGTTAGTGGCTTTCTTCCTCTATGCCACTTCACCATGCCATCCATTTCTGTCTTGAGCCTGCCGAACACAGACTGAAATTCCTGGAACTATAACCATGAGGCAAAACAAACCTCTTCTCCTTTAAGTTTTGGGTGTTGAGTATTTTGTCCCAGCAATGAGAAAATGACTGAGACAGACTTTGGTACCAGAGATGAAATCATTCCTGTGACTCTACCTGTGGTTTAGAAGCCTTGGGATCCAGTTTGCAGGAGGAGTCTGGAAAGGTTTGAAAATACAGACTAGCAAAGCCCTGAAATGCTACAGACTGAGCTTGATGGGAGATTCAGGTGAGAGCTCCGAAGATCAGATGATTGCGACAAACAATGCAAGTGGCTCAGGAAATTTTGTTGGACTCAAGACCATGTGTTTTGCCAGAGGGTAGAAAGTTTGTCTCCATTCTGCTCATGTCCTGAGACTTTGTGGGAGTCTGAGATTGAGGGTGGCAGACTAATCTAACAGGAAGGTTCAAGGCAGTCAACCTTGCAGGGTGTAGCATTAGTACTACTTGTGGATAGTGAGATTTACACTGAAACACAGGAGCAAAAGCCCAATTTAAAAAGTTTTCAGTTTTGCCAGAAAGAAACCACCCATAAAGTGGAGCAGAGGAGAGCTTGGTTGCTGAAAAGATCAGCATCAAAAAGAAGTCAAGCACTTTGCCTCAGGACAATAGCAAGGGTGCCACAGGAAGAGAAGTGGGCACGTATTTACAGGCTACTTACAACAGTGAGGAAAATTCTAAAACAAGACCCACGCTCGGTCGTCTCAGCTCCCTGAGGTTGGTCTTGCTGCCCACAGCCTTGCTGACGCGGCCCCACTGGGGTCTCTAGCCCTCCTTCTGAAATGAGGAGACAACTCCAAACCGCTTCTTTTGTTTCTGAGTCAGACTCTCCTTCACAGAGGACTCAGACCAGAACCTGACATACAGGGATCTTTTCCTGGAACAGGATTTCCTTAACCTCAGAGTCTCGGACCACCCAACCCATCACCAGGTGTCCCTCAGCCCCCAAGACGCTCCGCTTCCCATTTCTCGTGCAGGGCAGAGGCTGCCCACACCGTGCAGAATTAACCGTGCACGTTCCTAACTCTGTGTTGCAAGCAGTGCTTGAACACGTTTTCTAGTTGTTAGGAGCAGTACTGTGCCCCGCCCCACAAGATCCATGGGCTGAAACCCTACTCTGAATACCTCAGTGTGACTGCATTCAAAGACAGAATCTTTAAGAGGATAATTAAGAGCCAGGTGTGGTGGTGCATGCCTAGAATCCCAGAACTCTGAGAGAATGAGGCAAGAAGATCACAAATGTGCGCTTCACCTGCAGAATTTAGTGACTTAGCAAAACCCTGTCTCAAAATAAAAAATAAGGGATGTCGACACAGTTCAGTACCAAGTACAGGTTTCTGGGTTCAATCTGATGTGCCACAAAAAGAGAACAATTAAGGGTAAAAGAGTTATTAGAGAGGCCCCAAATGCAATATGGCTGGTGTCTTCATAAGAGCAAGAATTAGCACACAGACTCACACAGAGGAAAGACCTTGTTAGGACATAGGAAGAAGGTGGTCATCTATAAGCCAGAAGAAATCAACCCTGCCTGCACCATGACCTTGGAATTCTGGTCTTCGGAATTGTAATATAAGTTTTGTGGTTTAAACCGCTTAGTCTGTGGCAGCCCTAGCAAACTAAGGCACCAGTATGCACGCACACACATGCATGCTCATCCATATGTTTATGAAACCCATGGTCTCGCTCCAGCCCTAAATAAAACTTGAGATCTTCCCAGCTGAAAGAGTAAGTAAGATCCAAAAGGTACAATAGATATTGTGAAAGGGGAAGAACCTGCTCAAAAGGAAAGAACAACTGGGATGGGGAAAAGAGAAAAGAAGGGGCAAAAGATATGTATACACACACAAGATAATTGTACTACTAATTTCTATTAGTTCATTGAAAGGAACAGTTAGTGCTTATATTGTTTGATCAACTTTGCATGCCTGTACTTGGTAATCTGAGCAACTACTTTGAAGATAACAATATGCAATATAGTAATTGTTGTTAATTTCCTATCATCTTGTTTTGAAATTCCATATCATTTTTTGTCTCTTTAAAATTAAAAAAAAAAAAAAAACTTGAGATCTTCTCATCCTTCTGGGTCTATCTCTAGAAACCAGAATCAGTAAAATGACCCAGATGTCAACCTGAGTCAAGGGCGGTCTTGGAAAATTCCACTATCTGGATGATCAAGGAAGGTCTCAGGTATCTTAGGGTGTTGCACATTTGGACAAGTGTCTAACCTCAGGTTCCTTCCAGTCTGCTGCATTTGGTGCAGCCTGGACCTCTGCCCTGCAGCCTCGGTCCCCTGAGTCCAGGGTGATCAGCCATCCTGATTTGTCTAAGGGGAACCAGTACATGGAAATTTCAGTGCTAAAATGGGAAAGTCCTAGGTAAAAAGGCCCAAGTTGGTCCTCCTAGCAAGGTCATTGAAGGAATATAAATAAAAATGAAAGTCCATTATCAAAGCAGCAGGGAGGGATACAGACTTTATGACCAGGTGGCTCTTCCCATGCAACAGGAGTCAACCAAGTCCCCTACCAGACCTAACAGGGCCTTTCACGTGATCTTACAAGTTCAAACATCCAGCAGCTTCCCGATCCCTCCCATTGACTCTGCTGTCTCCTAACATCATGCAGAATCATCCATATTGGAGGCAGATGCAGGTCTCTGTTCCCTGTGAGCTCCTGGTATTTCAGGCACCCAGCCTTCATAAGTAGGTGGAATCTGAGCTTGGTATCATCAGTTGACACATCAAGTAAACCCTCAGTCCTAAAACATTTGCCACCTTCAGCTTTAAATACAGAAGAATGTACTGGGTGCAAGGGGAGGAGGCAGATTTGCTGCAGAGAGATGCTGAGCTCCTTATATCACAGGAAAGTCCAGATACCCGCTGAGGCTCACTCCCACTTTGCCTTCAAAGAGCTCCCCAGTAGGCTGTAAATGAGGATGGAGCAAATTTGAAAATTTTGACCCCTGTAAGACCTTCACTGCTAACTCTGTGGGTCTTAGAGCTCCATGCCATGTGTCATAACCTCACATGGTGGCCTTGCTTTACACGGTCCATCACTCGCTCTTGGAGATTCAGCCTTGCGAAGATTCTGGCTGGGACACTGGTCCTCATTTCAGAACATGGACAAACAGTACAGGTCCCTGGACATGTGTAAGTATGGAGTTCCAGGAGAAAGGGAGCTATTTTCTGGAGGTAACATCAGGTCAGTGATCCAAAGCTGGAGGTTTGGAGCTTCAGCGTTCTGCATGGCTAAGAGGAGGAAGTGAGGGAATTTGGGGCTGGGCCCAGATCAGGGGAGATAAGGTGAGGCCTCAAAGTCTTCCATTCTACAACCTCACCTTTTGCTCCCTGTCCTTTACCTGCCCCTAATCTGTACCTGGATATCTTATCCTTCCTCAGTAGCCCACAGCTGTGGTTTACCTGGATTTTTCCTTAGATCCTGGGGAGTTTGCCAGGGCAGCTCCTGGTCCAGGTAAAATTAGATGCCAGATCTACTAAGATACAAGTTCTTTCTGTAAGATAGAGTGCTACTGGAGGCTACTTCCACATAGTGGCAAGCAATGGAAGGTTTTGCCAAACTGTCCTAGTGTATGGACCCCTTATGAGTGAGCTATGGGCCATGTATATTGGGAAATATTCACCAAAAAGCTCTGGAAATGGGGAATTCCTTATTTGTAGCATGATTTCCATGGTGTAAATATTTTCTCATAGCCATTTTATGCTAGCAAGATGGTGCCGCTGTATGGAGAGCTGGGTAGAGAGGGGTGGGCATTCAATAGTAGATAGGATTTCCATCAGACAGATATGCTATATGCAAAAAACCCTGGGCAAAGATCACAGTCAAATGGAGTCAAATAATTAGAAAGTGATGGCTTTGAGGGTCTGTTACCTTTGCTCCTAAATTTAATTTATTGTCATGGCTGTTTAACAGCTCACAGGCAAAATTTCTAAAAGTGTAGCATTCCCTGCCTATGGTCGCCCCAGCATGATTTTCTGTCTGTCAGCACACACCTGAGCTTCCTCTCCAAGCACACACACCGCATACTATGTGTCCAATGCAGCCCACTGGGAAGAGGCTCTGATGTCAAATCCATCCTGTCCTGGGGCAAATGACCAGATGCCGTCCCTGAGCAGCACATCCTGGAAGCCTCTTGATGCCAACAAAACTTCCAGGATGTGAGTTTCTCTCTAAGCAAAGCTCCAGGCTGGTCACTTCAGGTGTCCTTGAGCCAGAGACAGGCTGAAGGGGACAGAGTCTGTAGCGGCTGCTGGGAGGCCACCTTCAGCATATGGTAGGAACTGTGGCAGGAGGAAAACTACCTGTTCGTCTTTTTTAAAAGAGAATCAGATTCATTTTCGTCAGAGCAGAAGGGTAGCAGTCGCAGGGAAACAAACAAACAAATAAACAAGCTGAAAAGCTTCCCGTACTGGACAACTACTGGCAGCCAAAGAAACCAAGTACTGTGATAAATTCCCCAAAACAAAATGGCACTAGGATTGAGCTGCAGCGCCCACAAAACTGATGCCAACAAAACTTCCAGGATGTGAGTTTCTCTCTAAGCAAAGCACTAGGCACTAGGATTGAGCTCCGGCCCCCACAGATAGGCTGGCAGGAGGGTGGTGGTGACGGGGAGTGATGCTGCTGTTTGGAAGAAGCTGGAAGGCAGGTGTGTCCCCAGAAGGGAACAGGACGCAACTCAAAATAGGCCCATGCCACGTGTCCAGGCTTTGCCGTTCTCCTCACCTGTGAGATCAGTGTCTATGTCTGCCATCCTTCTGAGGGTGTGGCTCAACACAGGGTCACTGGGCTCTGAGCACGTCCACCTTGGCTCAGAGCTGGCCCTGGGCTGCTGCCTGCATTTCACTTTCAGGGCAGGTCTGTCCCCACGGGGTGACCCTCCCAGCTTTCCCTGGCCGCTCAGCTTGGGAGGGAAGGGCAATTGTGGGTGATCATGGCCAGGAAAATGGGAAAGAGCAGAAGAGTCCCACAAGCCCTAGTTCCTCAGTCCCCCTGGAAAGGCTCAGGGGCTCAGCCTACCTCCCACAGAAGCTGAAGACTTCTCATTCCCAAGGACACATTAGCCACTCCTTAGGGGAGGGGTTCTGGAGGTCAAAGAGCAGAGCCCTTCACCTTTTATTGTTCCTGCTGACATCTCACCCTAGCTTCCACTTACTTAGAGGGGATCCAGGTTATAGGTGAATGTCTGGAAACACTGGCCAACCAAGACACTTGCATTGAAAAAAATGCTTTATTTGGCTTGCTCTATTGTAAGAGAAGTCTAAGATTCACACTATCAACTAAGAAACTGATCTGTAAAAGGTCAGAAAAGAAATTTTATCTAGAGAAAGTTCTGCTACCACCAGTGTTTGGCTCACAGCTGCTTGTGGGGTTGTAGACATCGGCACTATTTTCCTGTGACATTCTTTCCAGCCGGGAGTCTGTGGGTCTAGGAAGAACTTGGCCCCCATCTCTCTTCTCTGCCACCTCAGCTCACCTTATCATACACTTGTGCCAAGAGAAACTAAGCCAGGCTGCTCCCGGTGCCCAGCTCTGTGCCCTCATTTCCTCCATCGTCTCAGGGTGCCTGTGCACACAGGACCAATGTCTGAGTGCATTCTCCCGGCTTCACAGCTTAGTGCTCCGGGGATAGCCACTGGTGCTACGTGTCCTCCCCAGTGTGAAGGCTGCCACGGCCAGGACCACGGCTAGGAAGACTCCTGCAGCGACGGCAGTGCTGTGATAGCTCCCCTGGGAGCTGCCCAGCTTCTCCACTTCCAATACCGCCAGGTCTGGGAGAAGAGGACACCGAGAAAAGAATTGGGACCAGGACAGAACCCAGAGGAGAAGGGGAGAGGAGACAAGTAAGGGCTGTTGTCCCCATCAGATGAATTATTTGGTGGGAATATATAAAGAAATGGAGGAAGTACAAAGGGGAAACTGAGATCATACCCCAGAGCACAGCTAGGTGTTGGGTGGGAGAGTTTTATTTCCCCTTGTCTTGTTGCCCAGAGAATCAAAGCAAGGGTTTTGAGCAGGAACTCAGAGCTGAACTTTAGGAGAAGAAATCTGGTCTGAGGCTCCAACGGATGGGAGAGAGAGTTGGGGCATTTTAGACCAGTTGGGAAATGATTACAACACTCCCATGGAAGAAATTAGGCAGGATCCGAGTTACTGAAGGGCTACAGAGAATAAACGTAGAGAAAGTAACACTGGTTACTCCTTTCCCCCATGCTGTGGGCCTTCCCTCCAATGCTCTGATGCTGTCGGAGGTAGCACACACTAGGTCTATTCCAACTACACCTTGACCCACTGGAGTGCAAGCTCCTCAAAGACAGATTTTGATCTACACCTGTTTATTTGTTTCCTGCCACACAGTAGGCATTTGATAAATATTTGTTGAATAAATAATTAAGGAAACAACTGCCAATCAACTGGCCAAGGGGATATGACTAATACTACACACGAAGGAAGGGCGCTATAACGATGCCTGACGCAAGCTGTTAAAGATGCCTGACACAGGGGCT
>NW_004955842.1:0-2479 GCF_000276665.1 Chinchilla lanigera
TTGTGAAAGGTATGGTTTCCTTAATTTCTCTCTCAGTCTGTTTGTTGTTTGTGTATAGGAATGCTATTGATTTTTGAGTGCTGACTTTGAATCCAGCTACACTGCTGAATTTGTTGATTAATTCAAGGAGTCTTTTTGTGGAGTTTTGGGGTCTTCTATGTAAAGTATCATGTCACCTGCAAATTTTGATAGTTTTACTTCTTCCTTTCCTATCCTTATTCCTTTTATTTCTCTTCTTGTCTAATTGCTCTGGTTAATGGTTCCAGAACTATGTTGAACAGGAGTGGTGACAGTGGACATCCTTGTCTTGTTCCAGATTTTAAAGTAAAACCTTTCAGTTTTTGTCCATTTAGAATGATTTTTCTGTTGGTTTGTCATAGATGGCTTTGATCAGGTTGAGGTAAAGACCATCTATTCCTATTTTCTGTAGAGTTTTTTATCATGAATGCATGTTGGACTTTGTTGAAAGATTTTTCTGCATCTATTGAGATGATCGTGTGGTTTTTGTCTTTGGTTCTATTGATTTGGTGTACAACATTTATTGATTTGTGAATACTGAAGCATCCCTGCATTTCTGGAATGAATCCGAGTTGGTCATGTTGTATGATTTTCTTGATGATTTGCTGCGTTCTATTTGCTAGTATTTTATTGAGTATCTTTGCATCTATATTCATTAGGGAGATTGGTTTGCAATTCTCTTTCTTGGTTGGGTCTTTCTCTGCTTTTGGTATCAGTATAATACTTGCTTCCAAAAATGAGTTAGGGAGAATTGCTTCCTTTTCAATTTCTTTGAAGAGTTTGAGGAGTGTTGGTATTATATCTTCTCTGAATTTCTTGTAAAATTCTGCTGTGAATCCATCTGGGCCTGGGCTTTTCTTTCTCAGTAAGTTTTTAATCACATTTTCAATCTCACTGATTGATATTTGGTTGCTCAGGATTTTTACATCTTCTTGACTCAGCCTTGGTAATTCATACATATCTAGGAGTCTGTCCATTTCTTCTGAGTTTTCTATCCTATGGGAGTAAAGATTTTTAAACTACGTATTAATAATCTTCTGAATTTCTGTACAATCTGTAGTAATTTCATCCTTTTCTTTTCTTATTGCGTGAATTTGAGTTCTTTCTTTTCTTGAGAAGGTTGGCTAGGGGTTTATCAATTTTATTTATTCTTTCAAAGAACCAACTCTTTGATTCATTTGTTTTTATAGGGTTTTCTTGGTCTCAATTGCATTAATTTCTGCCCTGATCTTTATAATCTCATCCCTTCTTTGCGCTTTGGCTTGACTTGTTCTTTTTCTAAAAGTTTGAGGTGCAGCATTATGCTACTTATTTGTTCTCTTTCTGTTTTCCTTATGTGTGAGTTTACCCCTATAAATTTCCCTCTGAGGACTGCTTTCATTGCATCCCACAGATTCCGGTAAGTTGTATTTACATTTTCATTTGTTTGTAGGTCTTTTTTAATTTGTTATTTAATTTCTTCTGTGACCCAATGGTTGTTCAGAAGGTTGTTGTTTAATTTCTAAGTGTTCATGGAGTTTTTGGACTTCTTTTAGTCATTAATTTCCAATTTCATAGCACTGTGGTCAGATAATATGCATTGGATAATTTCAGTTCTTTTGCATTTCAGAAGGTATGCTCTATGGGCTAGAATGTGGTCTATTTTAGAGACAGTTCCATGTGCAGCTGAGAAAAATGTGTATTTTGATGTTGTGGGGTGAAACACTCTGTACACACCTACTATGTCCATTTGTTCACACTTTAGTTCAGATCTGTTATTTCTTTGCTGATTTTTTTGTCCAGTTGACCTATCTCTTTGTGTCAACAGGGTGTTGAGGTCCCCTATTACAATAGTGTTATTAATTATATGGGTTTTCATGTCTGTTAAGACTCATCTCATATAGTTTGGAGCTCTGATATTTGGTGCATACATGTTTATGATTGTTATTTCATCCTCTTGCAATTTTCCCCTGACAAGTATGTAGTGACCTTCTTTATCTCTTTTGATTGTTGTAGGTCTGAAGTTTACATTGTCTGCAAACAGAATAGCTACACCTGATATTTTTCTGGGTTCCTGTTGCATGGAAGATTGTTTTCCATCCTTTGACTTTCATTCTATGAATTTCCTTTTGAGTGAAATGTGTTTCCTGTATACAGCATATTGTTGGATTTTGTTTCTTAATCCACTCTGCCAGTCTGTTTTTTTGACTGGTGAATTGAAGCCATTTACATTTATGATTATAACCAATATGTGTTGACTTATCATTTTCATGTTTTTTACTTGCACTGGTTTCCTACTTTTGTTCCTGTTTAATTGCTTGCTCTTCTTGACCATTCATTTGTACTGTTGTTCTTGAAATTGCAGTTGTTTTTCTCTCTGTCCATAATATCTTTAGTACTCTTTGCAGTGACGGTTTGGCACTCATGAAGTTCTTCAAATGTTGTTTGTCATGGAAATATTTTATTTCTCTGTTGAATTTGA
>NW_004955842.1:2870-16743 GCF_000276665.1 Chinchilla lanigera
TCTTGCAGCTGCTGAATTGATTTTTCCTGGTTCCTTGTTGACTTTAAGAGGTCCTTTCTTTCACGATCACTAGCTGCCATGCTGTCTTCAAAATCAGAAATTCTATTTTTGGCTTCATTCAAGCTGTTTTTGCAGCTTTCAATAAAAGCTTTGATTTACTGGATATCTCTTTGAATCTGATTCATGCGTTCTAATTCATTTCTACATTTTTCATGTAACGTTTCCATTCATTGCCTATGTTCTTCTCTTTTTTATATGTTTCTTCTTTAGATGTGCTGAGCAGTTCTTTCATTATTATTGTCATTTCATTCTTTGCCTGAGAGATTATTTCTAATCTGATCTCTTCTCTGGGCTTATGGAGCTGTTTCTTTTTCCATTGCAATCATTTCAGCAATTTCAGTTATGTGTTTACCAAGTTCTCCTATGTCAATGTCTCCTGGACTTGTTCTGTGTGGGGTAGAGTTTTGAGACTGTGTTTTAGTCCTTTCTCTTATCATGTTTGATACCAGATGCAGAAAGCTCAGTCTCCCTCTTCCCTGACTGCTCAGCAAAGGCTGGCAGTGTCCCAGTTTTCCTGTTGGTCAGGCTTGCCCCTCAGTGTCCGCTGAGACGCACTACTTAGTCTGGGGTTTTCCGGCAGATGGTGAAGTGTATCTAGTTATCCCAGATCTCAGATGCAGGCCATGATGTTAGCTGATGGCAGACAGTCTGATCCAGCATCCCCTTGCAGTTCAGGGCATGTGTACGGCCTGAACTCAGATTGCACTGGTGGCAGTCCCAGTCCAGTGGACCTGTATGCCCAGGCAGTTCAGGGTACAGGCAAAACCCAGACATGAACTGCAGGGTCAACAGTTTGTGGATCACTTGATTCTGTGTCTCCAGTCAGTTCAGGATGCACACAGGAGCCAGATGTGGGCTGCACCAACAGTGATCACAGACTTCCTGTGTCTGTGACCTCCAGAAGGTCACAGTGCAAGTAAAGCACAGACTCAAACCACGGTACCAGCAACTTGGGGAGCGCCCACTCACTTGGTGCAGGGCATGCACAGGGAGGGCCCACACACAAACCCCGGTGAGAGCAGTTTGCGGGCCTTCTGAGTGAGGAACTCTTGTCTGCCAGTAATTTCTATATTTCAATCAAAGTAGCAAAAGGTAGAAAAAAATACAGAGTAGGAAAATCATAAAACAAGGCTAATGTTTAAAAGTTGTCTATGTACATAGTATATCCAAAAAATGGTTAAAAATAGTCTATACAAAATGATACATCTAAGACACTATAGATAAATCAAATTGATAGGTGTAGATACAGGTTCCAAGAGTGTGTGTATGCTGAGGGAGGAGACAATCAGGGGAGAGAAAAACAGAACAAGCAAGAAAATTGCAGAATTAAGTTCTAACATGTAAGAAGCACATTAAATATACTGATACCTCTGAATACATCAAATAAAAGATATTGGTCACATGGATTTAATAATATGATGCAAGTATCTGCTGTACAAGACACTCAGTGAACTATATTACAACGGCAGACTGAAAGTCTAAGGACAAGTGAGCACATAATAAGCCAACATCAGTCAACAGGAAGCATAACGAGTTCTGAAAGCAAGCTGGACATGTGTCACCCACTTGTAATCCCAATACACTGACAGGCTGAGGCAGGAGGAATGCAAGTTCAAGCACAGCCAGCCAGCTAGTGATTTAGGAGGTCCTGTCTCAAAACAAAACATTACAGTGGCTGGGGATACAGTGCAGTGCAAAGGAACTGGGCTCACTCCCTAGTACCACCGAAAACAAACACCTTCAGAGCAAAGAAAATTATGAGAAACAGAGAGATATTATTTATTGATAAAATGTTCAACCTGTCAGAAAGGTACAACAATTTGGTACACAAAAAGGTACACAAAAAGGTACAACATTTACAACTATAAATGTATACACAGTACAAGCAAAATAGATTTTAAATATATGAGACAAAAACTGACCAAATTGAAAGGAGAAGGAGATTCAGCCTATGTTACATTACAGGCTTTAATATCATTTTTCAATACTGACAGAACAATAAATCAAAAAATAAGGATATAAGAAAGGATTAAACAATATAATCATTAAACAGGATTCAGCTGAAATTTTCAGAATTTTCTACCAACAAAAGAAGTTCATTTCAAACAGCTATCAAACGTTAATCTGCATATAGCATATCTACAACCATAAAACAAACCTTAGCAAATTTAAAACATTTGACACCATAGTTTCCTTTCTGACCATAACAGATTTAACTGGAATGCAGTACCAGAAAGATAACAGAAAATCCTCCAAATGTAGAAAATATAAAGCATATATCCAAATAATCCATGCATCAAAGTGGAAAAGTAAAAGAAAATCAAATATACATTCAGCTGAATTAAAATAAAAAGAAAACATCAAAATTTGCATGGTGAAGCTGAAGCAGTCTTAAAAAGAAATTTATAGCATGAAATATTCAGATTAAACTAGAAAAAGTGCCATATCAATCTAAAAAGTTAGAAAAGAACTAGCAAAATATTTCCAAAAAAGAAAGTAAAGATGATAGCAAAAATCTATGAAATCATAAAGAAAAAAAAAATAGAGAAAAGTATTAGAGGCAAAATTTTATTATTTGAAGAAAATCAACAAAATTGAAAAGCATCAAAGAAAATTGACAAAAGAAGCAATAGGACACAAATTACCAATATTGGGACTAAAATATTTGTGTCATTATAGAGGATAATAAGGGACAGCTATAAAGAACTCTACACACATAAACTCAATGATCTATGTAAAATGGACCATTTCTTCTAAAAGCGCACACCTCCAACATACAATCAACTTTAAACATATCATTCAAATAGCTTATAATCATAAATAATAGAATTTGTAGCCTAAATTTCCTCAGAAAAACATCTCCATGCTTATGTCCTTTCAGTAGGAAATTCTATCTAATACTTGCAGGGCTACAGCCAGTTCTACCTTATCAATTCAGGATAACGGAAGTGGATAGAACACTTATGAAGTGATGTGTTACCTTATAATTAATCCATACAAGACAGTACAAAAAAGACATACCAACCTGCTTCATAGTCACAAATGCAAAAATAACAGAATATGAACAAAATAAATCCAGCAACCTACAAAATGAATTACATACATGGGCCAGGAGAATTTTTTCAAGAATGCAGTACAAATCATACACACATTATAATTCCTAGTACTGGGAAGGTGTAAATCTTATAGGACCTGTGTGCCAAGGGTAGAAAACACTGAACTCATTGCTGAGACCTTATAGGACCTGTGTGCCAAGGGTAAAAAACACTTAACTCATTGCTGAGACACAATACCCAACACCCACATCTTACAGGAGGAGAGGTCTATTTCGGCTCATGCCACAGTCCATGGTAGGGAGGGAGGGCAGAGAGGAAGCACAACTGCACAGGAGAGCTGCTCACCTGGTGGTCAGGAAGCAGACAGAGAAGGGAAGAGCCAGGAGGGAGATGTGCCCTTCAAATCATGCCCCAGTGACCTGCCTCTGGCCAGGCCCCACTTCCCAACAGCAAGTCAGTGAAGAACGTGTACGTGCATTAATCTATGGATGGATGTAGCTTCCCCCCTGATCCCATCACTGTCCCAACCCCCTCCACTGAACACATGAGTCTTTGGGGACATCCAGATCGCAACCAGAACAAGGCTGATGAAACCAAAGACCTAAATAAACACAGACACACATTATATTCAGCCAAGGTGGCTCAAGAGTTCACACACCAATGTTCTCTAACTTAAATGATTAATGCAAAGTCCATAAAAATCCCATAGATGTAAAAAGGGTTATTCTTAAATTTATAGGGAAAGCCAACAGCTACAGCAATTTTTTAATGAAGAATAAAGTGGGAGGAATAACTCCACTTGATGTAAAGATTTACCATACTTGTAGGAATTTAACAGTGAAAACACAAGTAACTTAGCTAATGGGCCAGACAGAAATATTTCACAGAAGAGGAGGTACAAATAGAAAATATGAAAAGACATTCGACTTCATTAACCTAAAAGAAAGGTAAATTAAAACAAGAATGACACAACAATACACCTATTAAAGAAGCTAAAATTAAAACAAAACAAAACAAAAGCATCAAATGCAGAGAGCCTGCAAAGAAAGCGGATTCCTTGTACATTGCTCTGCGGATGTACAACGGTACAGCCTCCCAGGGAGAGAGTTTGCTGGTTTCTTCTAAACAACCACTAAACTAAACATCCCCTTACCACATTATCCAGAAGTCACACTCTTAGGCTTCTGTCAGAGACATTTAGACTCATGCGCACACAAAAACTTATACAAGAATGCTGCGCAGGCAGCTGTGCTTCGCATCAACAACTCGACACTCCAAGTGTCTATCAAGGAGTGAATGACTAACCAAACCAAGATACGTTCATGCAAAGGAATATAGTTCAGAAATAAAAAGAACGAAACATTGATGTAAACAACGTGGATAGATCTCAAGAGAATTAGGCTGAGTGAAGCTAGGCACTCTCAAAAGGTGGTAAAAACATCATGATTCAATTAATAAAATATTCTCAAACAAAACATTTTCAGGGATCAAAGACACAGGAGGAGATGGGTGTGGCTATAAATAGTCAATTTAGTAGTTGCTCCTCCTGAGCTCTTCCAGTCAGTGAAGCAGTTTTGCACCTTCACTGTGATTACAAGCACCAACATGTGTAAGAAAAATACATAGAACTTCACACAGACACACAAAAAATGAATGCATATAAAACTGGGACAATCTGAATGAGGTTTGTAAAAAATGCTACCACTGTTAGTGATGTGGCTTTGATATTATACAAGAGTTATTCTAGAAATTATTCCTGGTGGAGAGGGTTAAATGTTACCCAGAAATATCTGTACTATTTTGGCAATTTTCTTAATATCTAATATTTCAAAGTAAATAGTCAAAAATAAAAATAATGGTTCCATGACCTCTAAATTTCTTACTCTTTACTGTGTAATTGTAGCAAGTTTAAATCGCCATTACTCAAAATTATGGCAGCTCAAAATAAGGTCAAAGCATGTGGCAAGTTTTGTAACTAGGGTTATGAAGCAGACTATGAGGACAGGCAGGAGTAAAGGCTGAATCCACGACAGCAACCAATCATCAATAGATCATTATGTGATTTTGAGTTGTGTGTCCTAGAACAACGAAAGTTCAGGAATATTTTTGTACTGATTCCACTAATTACGGCTATTAATTTCCTCCACTTAGGCATCACTGATTCTCAGAAGTCATCAAGGAATTTTGGGTGACTAATTATAATCTCTGTCTTCATAATTACACAATATAAACCAGTCTGTATTTGAATGTCCACTGGACCTTGCAATATTACACAGTGATCAGGAAAAAACAAAAACAATGTGGATACCGACAAGAAGACTGGAAAACAACTGGTGCTCGTTTGTCATACTTTTATACGTCTATGCGCAGGAATCTTCAGTAATGTTCCATTTTTCTGCTTCGTCCTCAATGAACTATTTTTCTAGACTTCATCAAGGAAAAAGAAGACAAAAATTGCTTGCAAGATATGTCTCTGATTTCTTGCTGGGCTGACAGGGAACTGTCACCCCCCTCGACTTTTCCAAACAAGCCCCCTTCCTCCTTGGAGTTGAAGATGACAGCCCCCAGCTCTACAGATCTGCCGTGCCCTACCCTGCCCTTTCTCAAGCATCGTTAATAACTTTTGGGTTGTAATCTTTTCTTCCTTCTCTTTCATCTAAATAAACAGCAGACTTCCCCTAGACAACCAATCAACCAGACTTCTGTATCTATTTTGGCTGTGAAAAAAATGGTATAGAATAGAAGTATTTCTTCCACCCTGCTAAAACACATGATTCCGATGACATCTACGCAGCTTGAATAAAGTACATCCCACAGTCTCAACTCATAGCTTGCTTTGTCTCTTTGCTCATCAGAAATTTTCATCCACTGTGTAAGTCATGCACTCCCTCCTCTGAGATGCTACAGCTAAGATGGCATATCACTCTTATCCCCTTCTGTCAATGCTGCATAAGACAATTCCTAAATCAAAACTTCTAGCATTCTCACACTGTATTTCTTGGTAAATCAGCCCAGCCTTGCTTATGTCTTCATACTTCACAATGAGTGTCTATTGAGAAATTTTTACCATCAGCAGGTGCTGAGCCAGGTGCCAGTGGCATCGCAGTTGATCCATGAAATCTTCCAGCCCAGAAAACCAAATGTGCAGGGGTGATGGCCAGACGCACACGCATCACAGTCCCTGCTGGAGACAGTCTGGGACCTTAGCCAGCACCTCTGCAGCCAGGGGGCCCGAGCAGTCAGGACCTTGTCAGTAATTTAAACTTCCTAAGTTTGCCCCCACTTCCAAGTCAGGACCAATCTAAGAAAACCACATATACTCTTGAAACAAAGAGCATTTGATGCCCAGCTTCTAGTTAGCTATGGCTGCACCACACCAAGGACCTCCCACTGTCCTACTGTCAAGCTTCCCCTTCTTTTTTATTTTAAAGAGACAAAAAACCGCAGTAAAAATGATACAGAATTTCAGAACAAGATGATAGGACATTAACAATGGTATTACAGCCCCCTTTCTACTCTACAGCTTTCCCACAGCCCCAGCTGCCCTTGAGTCTTTGCTAAGCACGAGTGACGGTGGCTGATGAGTGCTCCCACAGCTCTGGATAAGCAGGCTCAGTCCGTTCTAATCTGGGTGATCACATTTACCACGACCCGTCCAGCGATCGGGCGAGTTCATGTGCATCAGCTACACCTGCAGACTGTGACATGGGGTGGGCCGACGTATGCTCAAGGTCACTGTCAATCAATTTAATGTCTTTACCACTCCAGCTCTCAATCTCACTTCTTTCTGACATCTCTAACACCCTGTTATAGTTTGGGGCTTTGCAAGGGGAACAATATAATACAGGACACATAATTTATAAGATTATTTATAATAATCACCCAAAGAATAATATACAAAAGAAAGTACTGGAAATCTGTCCACACACTAAAAACCAAAGAATCCAGCTGAGGGCCTGGATCCTATAGCAACGTCCTGCATGAGTCCAGCTGAAGACCTAGAACCCATAACAATGTCTCATGCAGGCCTGTTTCCAGGATCTGTGCTGGGAAGGCCCAAAGGTCAGTGGTAGAAGCTAGAAAGTCTGTGCCAGCAGGCTGAGTGATCTGCACTGGAGCCAGGAAGCAACGCTCAAAGTAAAAACCAGAGCTCTCCTGAAATGTACCATAGCCATCCTCAGCAACAGTGAGCTCCCGAGCTCCTCTGACGATGAGGCAAGCCGAGTCCCCATTAGGAAAGCCAAAGTAACAAACTTCTCCAGGACACTGAGCTGTGCACCATCTTCCCCTCTGGAGCCGGGAAGCAATGCTCAGAGTGAGGACCAGAGCTCCCCAAAGTGAACTAAAGCCATTCACAGAGACAAGGTTCCAAGTTTCTCGGAGGATGAGAACAGCTGAGTTCATCAAGAAAGCCAGCATGACAAACTCCTCCAAGAAAACCAACAGCTCCCTACAGCTTCTCAACAGCTTCCAACAGCCCCCAACAGCCTCCCTAACCACCTCTCTTCTTCTGCAGTTCTACCTCTTATGCTGCTGGCAACAAGCCTCGGGTGGGTCTCCCACACTCCAGCACCGTGCTGCTTAAGTTCAGCTGGGTGTCACAAGTTGATGACCAATTGTCAATCCACCACACCAACTACCATTTGTTTTCATCATTAAATGACATCAAAAGCCCGCTGAACAGCTCTGCATTACAGAAACCAGTGGATAATTATCACATTTCTCTTGGTGACCTTAATTTGATTGATCAAGGTCTTTCCTTTTGTCAAGAAAGGACATCAATACCTGGCAAATTAATCATTAGCCTGACAGCCTTATAAGAGTACATGGTTTCAGTTTTCACCTGCTTCAAAGGTGGAAGACTGGTGAACACTGGAAACTATCAGATATTTAGCCCAGTCCCAGGGGAAAAAGACTCGCCTGAGCTGGTCGGAAAAAGAAACAGTATTGAAAAGCAGTTATCCCAGGGAGACAATTCGATATTTACACACACATTGTCTCCCTGGGATAACTGCTTTTCAGTACCTGTTTCTTTTAAAGGAAGAAAGAAGGAAGGCAAAAGCAGTTATGTACATACATAGCATATGTGAGACAACTGTACTGCTGAGGTCTACTGGTCTATTGAAAGGAACAGTTAATGCTTGAATTTTTTTTCTTCCTTTTAATTTTTTTTTTTGTACCAGGAATCAAACTCAGGACCTTATGCTTGTCAGCCATGTGCTTGTGCCACTGAGCTATATCCCTGGGTTCTATTTTTTTTGACCAGTTTTGCATGCTTATATCTGGTAACCTGGACAACTAATTTGAAGACAACAATACGCAATATATCAATCACTGTTGAATTAAAAAAAAAATTATCCCCCAAAAAAGGAGCTGAACTATCCTGAATATTGCTCATAAAACATCACTTTCTCCACGTAGTTCATATAGGTTCTGTCATAGTAAGATCAGTGAGAAAGGTTTATCTGATCAAAATGTTTAAGACACTAACAATTTGGTTATTTTAGAATATTTAAAGTATTTGTTACATGAAGACTAGTCTTACCATACAAAGCAGGTAAAACTGCAGTTATAATTAAAAGAAGTAATTGGTAGATTTGGACAGAGACATGACTATAAATCAAAAGCTCAAGGTTACTTGCCAACATGGGAACACTTAATAGACTACAAATCTGCCTGGTGTCTGACAGTAACATGCATGATTGAAATCGTTATGCACACGTTATTGGTACGATCTTATGCTTTATGGTTCCCTAATTCCAGGGGTCACAGTTAAACATATTCACTACACTGGTGTAGCATGTTATGGCTTCACACTCAGGAAATGTTAAGCTTATTGAAGCTCTAATTCCATCCTTTTGCCCTTATTAGACTTCAATTCATAAACACAGGGCATTTCTATGGCTCCTACACAGCTACCAAAAACCTTTTAATTATTCAAAAGTGTATGTGCAATGTACAATATTTATATGAAAGATCTCTCATAGGATAAGGCCTTTAAGGCTACTTTGTATTTTAATGAACTGGTATTACTTGTCATGAGTAATTGCAGTGTTGTACTAGGTAAGATAGGAATTATTTTTGTTCAGACACTGAGTAAGCAAAGTATTATGCATTTACAATATTGTATAAAGGAAGGATGGCGAGAAAGGTGACACTGGAAATGCTCCATTAGCAGAGTATGTGTGTATTTGAACGCCAGTGCTGCAAATAGATACACCAGGTAATGGCGTGTGAGTTCTCACTTCTGAATATTACGCTGCCTTTAACTTTATACACCTAGTAGGCTTGTGTTCCCCTGTAAGGTTTACTTCTTTTGGTCTACAGCAGCACTTCTCTGTAAAATAATATCTATAATAGAGGCTCCGTGGTCTAACAACACTAAGGCACCGTGCCCACTGCATGCTCTTATCACACTGAGACTCACAAGGAGTGTGAGTGTGTCAAAGACCTCAAGAAGTGCTAAAATTATACAACAAACCTCAATATTCTACTTTAATTCAGTGCTTCACTAACATTTTTGCACGCAAACTTTCCTCCAGCCACATGTCTAACTCACGGAACAGCACCGGCGTTTCTCGGGTCTTCTTGATCTGAGGTCAGCATGTGAGGTGTAACGCTTTTGACGTGTGACTAGAAGCATCTGGTGGACACTGACATGGCCCCAGTGATCACTGTCACTTTTATTTTAAAGAAAAATAAACAATGAAAACAATGGTTTAAAATTTCAAAACATGACTGTAGGAGAGTAACAACGGTTAGTACACTGCGTATAGTTATCTTCAAAGTAGTTGCTCAGATCACAAGACATAGGCATGAAAAATTGATCAAACAATAGATCACTGCCTTTTATACCCTGCTGCCTTACGGCACTCACCCACATTGTAACAAGGCTGGTCTCAGTGACTGACAGACTGCTGTCGGAGTGATGGTATGCCACTCCCAAGATTAGGCTACGAAAGACTGCAGCCCCCACCCTGAACTTGCTTGTCCTGGGATTGCTCCTACAGGAGCAAGCTGGCTGCCACCATCTGAGGAGCTCAGGTGGCCTACAGAGGGGAACATGTGGAGAAGACCTGAGGCTTCATGCCAACAAGCGCTGAGTAGACCTGGACATGGACCCTCTTCGGCGGATCTCCAGCAGGAATGCCACCGCAGGCTCTGGACTAACCCTGAGCTATAATCACTCTGTTCAGCTCCTCATGTATTCCTACCCTTCAGAAACTAAGATCTGATATATTTGTTGCTATAACCTAACTACTGGGGCAATGTTTTATGTAGCAATAGACAACAAATACACTAAATAGTGAAACCTAGAGAATGTAATATTAGGCTGTCGGAGGGACGCTCCTCACTGAATGCAGCGCGTGTAGTGCACCGCTTCTGTGAGCCAGGACTGTGGTGTATCAGGGATCCAAGCAGGTGCTCCTCTCCCAGGCCCAAGTGGCCCTCGACATTACCTCTTGGCAGGTTCACTGCGACCCTTCACAACACCCTCGCTCCACAGTGACTACACCTGCTGCTGACTCCGGACTGACTCCACTTCCTGTCTTGGGTGGAAGCATGGATAGACTACATGTGTCCCACCACTAGAGAATAAGCAAAGCTTGTGCAACTCTGTGTCACAAGCCATCTTTCCTCTTTTTGCAACCACCAGAAGAACAGAAAGGTGGTGGCCTAACTTCACAGAAGTAGAATATTATAATGTTCTTAGGTACAAAGAATCAAAACACAGAAGAAAACTGAGTCTTGGAGTAACAATAAAGATCAGTCAACCTACTGACCTGATGGTTTAAGTCAAGACCATCACGTTAAAGAGAAATTAAAATACACTTCTGTATTTCTGAAGCCCCTGGCCATTGAACTTCTTCATTATAGCAGTGTAATTTATACCTTATTATCCACTTTACATCAACGAAGGATATATAAAATATACAATTTACTAAAGTATATATAGTTAATAAAGCAATATATCTTCCAAGCATCAAACAAGCATCCCAGGAAATTTCCATTTTCAGCTAGAGGACATAACACTCTATTCATTCTCCCTTTCTCATTCCTTGTCTGTTTTTTATCATGGTAGAACAAGAATCAGAAAACTATGGCCTCAGAATCAAACCTATCTCACTGTCAGTTTCTATAAATAAAATTTCTTGGGACACAGCCACATGCACGGCTTTGCATGTGGGGCCTGCTGCTCTTGAACTACAAATGCAAAGGTGCGTAGCTGAGATAGACCAATACTCACTACCTAGTCCTTAAGACAAAAATCATCTCAACAACTTTTAGAAAGTATTTATTTCAGTAGTTAAATACTTTGTTAAAACACTTTACTATTATTAGTTCATAATCAAAAATTGAAATGTCAGTAGGGCACTGTGACACAGACCTGTAATCCCAGCACTCTGCTGGGAGGCAGAGGCAGGAGGACTGCAAATTAGAGTTCAACCAGGACAACTTAGCAACTTAAAATTTAAAAACTTTATTTTTATAATATAAATAAATAAATAAAGTTTTATAAAAATAAAAAGGGCAGGTGATGTAGCTCAGTATGAAGGCCCTGAGTTAATCAAGAGTAATTATCCCACTCCACCCCAAATTCGCAATGTCTAAAATCTACTTGCTCTTATTTTATTTTGAGTCTCTGAGCAGCAGAAACACTACAGACTTTCTTGAGGAAAGTTTTCTGTAACTTCTGAGCAAGAGAAAGAAAAGATGCAGTCTCTATGAAGCACACTTCCTCCTAAAGGAGACGGAGGCAAGTCTCCTCCAGGGCCCCACATCTGCTTCATCTGGGAGCTGGAGTGAGGGCTGCCCTGTGGTCTGTAATGGGTGCACTTGGCTTGTTCTGGTACTAGGGTGGGTGATTCAGCCCTGAGTTAGTATCCAGACTTAAAAAATACACAAAATCAAAACCAAAACTCATATCTAGAGTTTTTTTTCATTTTTAGAGGTCATTTATACCTCTAAATTCATTTCAAGAGTTTAGAGGTTCAGTCTTTGAAAACATTGCAAAAAGGATCCTTATATTAGTATACCATTCCCAGAACACTAGACGTAAACCTCAAAGATGGTTAATGTGATGGAAAAGACAAATTCTATTAACAAAGCTTAAACACACCAGGTTCCTTGAGCATCCCTGGCACTTGCACACACGTCCTCTGCCGTCTCTCAGCTCTTGATCTTTTAGATGCTGGTGACTCCGTTACACACTGCAAAGGTGTGTCTTCTGGGTACACCCTCAGCCATACACACGCACTCTCCGCTCAGCAGTTCCCAGAAGGCTGCAGGAGTGCGAGTTACTTTCCCCCGTAGAGACTCTGACCATCTCCCCGCCACTTCCCGCCTTCACTTTTGCAGAGGCCTGTAGGAGGATGTACCTGGGCCTCACTCCTCTCCCCTCCAGCTCCCTGCAGGTGACCCACCATAAGCAGTGAGCGCACCTAGAACAGATAATGGGGCGGGGAGAGGCAGAGACGGGCAGTTCTGGCAGAGCAGGTGCAACTCTCAAAGGCTGGAGACTTGTTCAGGATGTTACCTGAAGCAACTGCAATGGGCAGGGCCAGTGGGCAGGGCTCCACCCTCCTGGAAGAGACCTTCTCTTCTATTCTCTGGTCCAACCCCTTCCCCCAGGGGAGGGGAGAGACAGAGGCGACCTCCTGCAGGCTTAGCAATTCTCTCTGCTCAGGTGTCTATAAACTTAGAAAATTTCTCCTCACTCATGACTTTCAACTCATTTCTTGAATTTCCTCTGCCATTTTTTCTAGGTAGGGCTCCTGGCCACCAATTTCTGCAAAAGGTCATTCCACCTCTCTTTCCAAGTAATCCACCCGTTTACAAGTTCCAGTATTGGAGAGGGACTGCAAGGTACCTCGCGTTAAATGGTGCATTTCCTCAGTCTGTCTGGCTGTAGTTCCTGGTTTGGATAAAGAAAGCTTCATGACCAATGCCAACAGACTCTGCTAAAGAAAACTGGGAAACTGAAGTGCCAAACTCAAACCAGCATTTATATTTTAAAGAGGTAAGAAAAGAATTCAATTGCAAGGCAGGCATGTGCATCCTTTTCATGGCTTTCCCCTTTTGTTAGAGATATTTCTAGATCTTAAGCCCCGAAACAGATCATATAATCATAACAGACGCACATAAAGAATTTTCCAAAATCTATCTGTTCTTGAATTTAAAAGAAAAACTCTCTGCACACTAGAAATAGATGAGAATTTCTTTAACTAGTAAGTGTATCTGTAAAACTACTGAGCTAACATCACACTTCATGGTTAAAGACTAGCTGCTTCCCTTCTAACATCAGGAAGAATACAAGGACAGACAATCACACCATTTCTAAAGGACTTCTGTACTGAAAGTTCCAGCCAGTGCAATAACACGCCAAAAGAAAGAAGACATACAATTGGGCATAAATTGCAACACCTTTTTAGAAGCGGAATTAGCAAGGTTGCAGGATGTAAAATCAATACAAAAAATTATATTTTGGTATACTAGTCACTTAAAATATGAAATACAGTCAGAAACTGTGGTGCATACTTATAATCCCTGAACTCTGGGACACTGAGGCCGGGGGACAATTTGAGTCCAGCACAGGCAACTTAGTCATCAAGTGAGACCCATGTCAAAGCAGAAATAGGTTTTTAAAAGCTACGGCTGTAATTCAGTGAGAAGTCTCTTAGCATCAATCCCCAACCTGGCAAATTTCATACCTATCTATCTATCTATCTATACACACACACACACACACACACACA
>NW_004955843.1:0-16712 GCF_000276665.1 Chinchilla lanigera
TCTTCTCTTCTCTTCTCTTCTCTTCTCTTCTCTTCTCTTCTCTTCTCTTCTCTTCTCTTCTCTTCTCTTCTCCTTTCTTTTTCTTCTTCCCCTACCCTCCCTTGCTCCAGTGCTGCAGTTACCTTTCACCTTTGCCTTCTGCTGGTGCAATATCATTTTCCTGCAGCAACTGGCCTTTCCTCTCCATCTCCCACAGTTTCTCTGCCATCTTTTCTGACTCCTGAGGGCCTGCTTTCTGGACTCTGGCACTCCTTGACTCCTGTGGTTAATGCTGCTTTTCTTCTCTCAGAGTTCTGTCTTGTGTTTTCGTGGATTTAATTCAGGGTTCCCTCCATCCTGCTCCACTGCTCTCTCTTATGATTTCTTTGAGATTACCCTGGGTGGGCTCACCTGTCCTAGGCCACATCAGAGGTCACTGGAACTCTCTGGATTTGCTGCCTCTGGACACCACATCTGGCCCAGTGGACAGTGGGAGGCGTATCTGTGTGAGGGTCCTCCGTAATGAAACACTGCCCGGTATAATCCTTCCACCCTGAGGTGGGGCTGCTCTTATGGTAGGAGTGGAGACTGAAGGATGTGCTGATCCATCAGAGATCAGTACAACCCTTCATGAAGTTCTCAACCTGATACTCTGTGTTTCTTTGGGACAGGAAGTCCTGCTGCCAGGGCCTGTAGCATCTTTGTAATGCCCTTATTGCCCAGAGTACAAATTCCTCTCTGTAGCCACCAGGGAGTGGCCCAGAGTAGAGCCCTAATTTCCCGGGTGATTTTAATAAACAATAGAGACTGAGAACCATGAACTTAGCAAACATGGTACATCTGAAGGTCAAGGCTCTTGTGACTTCTCATCTGCACACTGCCTGAGCTTCTTCTCCTTTTATGGTTCCTGGGGCTCCTGGGACCCCTACCTGCTCTTGCTATGTCTCACAGCGGGTGCTCTGAGCTGTTCTTGTCTTTCTACAGTCTCCCATGTGCTCCCTGACTTTGTTCCTCCTCTGCTTTTCTTGGAATGCTGCTCCATCTCTGCCCATCTGCTGCAGTTCCCAGCAGCCTCCTGCACCTGTGCTGTCCCCAGATTAGGAGTTCAGTTCTCTGGGTACAATGTCGCTGTGGCAACTGTAAGTAATTAAAGAAGCAAATACTATGTGTGTCGTGCCAGGTTAATAATGGCAAGTGAAACAGATCCAGTCCATATGCACATGGAGCTCAGGGTGCCTCAGGCAGTCCCCTTCATGCCATTTCTGTGTATGTGCTGCGCAAGTGGGGAGAGGGCGAAGGACGCTGTGGGAAGGATGCAGAAAGGTGGGTGCTGAGGCTCCCAGGGGAGGGTCAATTGACAAAAGGAATGATGGGGAGTCAAGGAGGTTTCAGGAGGGCTGGATACAATGCAGTTTTCTAGCCCAAAGGACAAAGAGCAAAGTATCTTTGAAGGAGTGAGGTAGGTATGATCCTGATAGCAAGTGTTTTTAGTGGGGAGCAGCATGGGCCAGTCCAGACGTAGGCAAGGCCTTGCCAGCCTCCACTGAACTGCAAGGGGGGAGTGGCAGTCAGGACCACTGCAAGGACTCCTGAAAGCTCCCACCTGGACCCCTGGAGTTGAGCTTCCCCTAGAGGAGAGCCTGTTGTTCAGCTGCTCCTACAAGATTTCCAGGGCCATAGGTCTCACAAGTAATACCAGCTTGTCCAGACCCACCTGTGCCAAGCAAGGCATTCCCTGCTGAGGCCTGGGTGAGTGTCTCCACCTCCACACCCTTCCGCGTTGCAGCTAACACTGCAGGAAGGACAGCCCACCTGGGGGTGCTTCCCCACAGGCTGCAGGGTGGCGTTCTTCCTGCACCTGGTGGTGCACCTCTGCATCTAGGTCTGGCTCAAACCCTCCCCTGGCCACTCACAAGATCCAGTCACCCACCGACCTGGTGGGCAAACTTGTCTTGCACGCTACCCCGAGCAGCCTGTGCCTGCTGGCAGAGGACTCTTGGAGAGCAATTGGCTCTGTCCCCAGACACAGTGCAGCACAGTTGATGTCAGTGTGTTGTTCTCTAGGGAAGCAGACTCTCATGAAACGTGATATTTCATTCTGGTTGTTTTGTCTCTATGTCTTTGCACGAGCATCTTTTGCATGATGGGCACAAGCAACCCAAGGAACGGAGGGCCAGGGATACTCCTGATGGGAAGAGGCAGTTGTGGCTTCCGTGACAGCCCTCACTGGAAGCCTAACCATGTGGATGGCCTGCAGGCATCTGGACTTGCACAGGCAGAAAGCACCAGAACCCTGTGAGGTGTGTGTGGGTGACCAGAGGGCGGTGTCTCTCTGGTGCTGCCTCCAGCTGTGCCGCAGACCATGAGTCCCTGCCATGGTGAGTAATCCTGTGGCCAGTGCAGTAAGGCCAGTACAGGTATTGGTGCAAGGAGTCTCTGGGTTTTGAGGGATCTTTCTGAAGCTTTTTAGTGAGTTAGTGAGTTGGATTGTGGAGGGCTTGTTTCTGGGAGAAGCAGTACCATAAACCATGGTTATGAGCCAGACTGGTCCACAAAACCTGTTTGGTTCATGTAGCACACAGTAGTGCTTACAGTTGACCTAAGTCCCATGTACCAATCCTCCGGAGCATCCTTAACTGGTTGGGAGCTGGTGGTGGGGGCGGGGGAGGTAAGTGCAGGTAAAACCTTGGGAGAAGAGTGCGGACAAGAGCCCTGGGACAGACATGGGGTACCCTACTCGGGCTAAGGATATCAGTGCTGTTGCCGGCCTGCCTGCCCTCCCCTTGCCTTTGCACGTGTGTTCTTCCTGCCTAGAAGTGCTGAGTCTCTTTTTGGGCAGCCTCTACCAACACTTCTGGAATCCCCAGTGGGTCAGCCAGTGGATCAGGTGCAAGTGCAAGGTATGTTATATAATATATGCTGTTCAGGCCCCATAGCACGTCACCATGCTAGTGTATCTTCTTGAACAATTGCTTGTTCTCCTGGAAGAGTTCAGAACCCACCAAAGATGGTACTTAATCTGCACTGGTGGGCAGCATGCTATGGGATATGGTGCAAAAGAGAGGTCAGCAGATTCCCCTCACAGCCACACATATCATTGGTAGGTCAGAGGTCACCAAAGAGCTGAGAGGATGACTCTCCTCCGAGCTTGGGGATCACTGCTGACCTCTCTTTTGCACCATATCCCATAGCATGCTGCCCACCAGTGCAGATTAAGTACCATCTTTGGTGGGTTCTGAACTCTTCCAGGAGAACAAGCAATTGTTCAAGAAGATACACTAGCATGGTCACCTGCTATGTGCTCCCAGTCCAGCCTACTGCCCTTGGAGAAATGTGCTGATACTTGTTCCACTTCCCTCAGGCTTCTGTGGTGCTGGCCTTTCCATTTCTGAAGTGAAGGCAGAAGGCAGAAGTAGAAAGCTGTTCCCTGCTGCTTTGCCTGGCATTGCCAGGAGTAGAGCGGCCCATCTACACCCCCTGGTCTGAAGATAGAGGGATGCTAGAGCTCATGGGCAGGCGGTAGGGATTTCTGCATGGCTGCACACAGGAATACTTGGGGATTCTCTGTTCTCTGGATCAACAGAGTGAGGTCATGGGCCTCCAAAGGAGCAGAGCTTACATCTCTACACACCCATGAATAGTGGGTCTGCAGGTACCAGTGGGTAGATCTTTCTTCTCTAAATTTGATGTGTACCTGCACATTTCTCTGTATTTTTGGAACACCATCAGCTATTTGATGTCTTTTTATTTTTAAATCAGATATTTAAAAGTGAGAAAAACACTTGCTCACTTTAAGTCTTTTTTAAAAAAGAAATAATTCACAGATGGGGACAACTTCATTTCAGAAATAAAAGTACAGCTTCACAATATTCCACAATATGGCTTTGTTCTCTAAATTATAAAAATTAAAGCAGATCTAAAGCAGTGCAGAGCTGGCATGTCAGCAAAAGGTGTGGAATTGAAGGCACAGACCCAGTTCAGTGTCTTGTGGTTTTCCTTCCCTGGGAGCCTATTCGAATTTAAATTATGCGCAATAAATGTCACATCTTCCCCCATTTATCTTAGTAACTTAGGAATTCTGTATATTGAAAAAAGCTCTTTGTACATCAAAGCTCCTTAACAACGTGAATCGTCTTATCTTCTCGTGGGAGGATGTGTCAGCTTGATTGATACAATGACTTAGATGCTGTGCACGAGGCTGCCTGTTCCAGAAAGAGAGAGCAGCTCCTAGCCAGGGATGCTCCCCGAAGCGCCCTCACCTCTGTGTCCTTTGTGCAGGTCTGTCTGCTCCGTGGGAAGCCCTCAGAGGCAGCCCTTCGTTACTGGTACCCGCTCTCCGGGCTGTGAGTCACTTTCAGAGACAAAGCACAACCAGGTTCAAAACTGACACTAAGCCGAGTGACTTGTTTTAACAGGAAGCCTGTCCAAAGGAAGGGACAGGTAAAAATCAGCAACAGCAGTACGTGTAGGAATGAGCTCTTCCCAGCTTGACCCTAAGGGTCCTGTCCTCTGCACCCTAAGAACAAGTTGAGTGTGTGTCTGCAAGCTTTGGGGTGTAAGCCCGACGCTGGCTCTTCAGACTCTCTAAAATGGATGTGTGAGTGAAGACGATCTGCCCAGCACCCCACGCAGCAGTTTGGCAAACAAAGCACTGGCCGAGCTGGTGTGTGTGCAGAGCCAGGCCACTGGGACTCTGAGGCATGGGGCTGGTATTTCGGCCTCTGCTGCTCCAAACCGGAGGACTGCAAGTGAGCTTCTGGCCTCTCTGAATCTATTTCTTCATCCTTGATAATCAGGAGTAACTATTCCTGCTCTGCCTATCTTAAGCAGTTGAGGTAAAAGGAAAAGAAATGCAAGCTCTCTGAAAACAGGTACGTGGGCCTAAAGGTGAACTATTTTTACTATTGAGCTTCAGTGAGGTGGAAAATCATTTTGCCATCCCCACTCCTTACTGCTGAAGTAAAAATAGCTATAAGACACACCCGAGAGTCGCCTGATCTAGCCCTGTGCCTGCTGACTGCCTATGTCACCAGGGGGCTGGTGCTGCCACTTTCCTCATCAGGGCGCTGCTGCCCTCTGGTGGCTGAGTCAGAGCAAGCCGCTCAATGCCTACTTTTGTTTGGTCAAGGCCAGGAAGGTGGTTGTCACAAAAACAACCTGGAAGCAGAAATCTTATACAGACCAAGGCTGGACGTTTTTGACGTGATGGCAGCATATTTCCCACAACCTGAGGACCCTCGGAGCAGGGTCCCTGTACAGAATCATTTTACCTCTGTCTTTGAAGAGGTGAGAGGCCTGTTAGGGATGTCTGAGTCACACATGTGTCCTGGACTCTGCCCTTTCCCTAGTCCCAGTGCTCACCTGCTGGTGGTGAAAGATGGAGGCAGGGAGGAGGAGCAGGGGGACAGGGAAGGCGGGGCACTCCTGGCAGCTGGCCAGCAGCCATCCATCCTGGCAAAGCAGGACAGGTCCCTGCCCCTTGGGTGTGTATGGACGGCGGTACTGCTGTCTCTGGACCTTTCCTTGGGAGGTACACTGGCTGTCATGTCCCTGGTTGGTGTGGTGTGTGGGCCCCGGCTCCCCCTGGGAGACACTGGACTGGCTGTGTGGCCAGGCATCTCGCATAGTAACACGATATTTGTGAACATAGGGTTTTGATAAGCCTGGTCTACATTCTGCAGGAAATACATCCTACATTGTCCTTGTGATTTATTTTCATTTTTATTTGGAAAATCAAGTCTAGACACAGAGAAGGCATCTTGGTAAAGCAGGACAGGTCCCTGCCCCTTGAAGCCCCCTGACCTATGTGAAGGTGGGGCACAGACTGATCAAGTCTCATGTCTGGGAAAGTGGCTGGGCTTTTCCTGAGGCCTCTGCTGTCCTCACACCCTGGGGCAAAACTAGGGGTGAGCAGCTTTGTCCTTGAGGCAGGATCCATTTGGGAGGCTTCTGCCCTGGGGTTTCTGTAGTCTACCGGTGCTATTGGCTGACCTTTCCCTGGCTGACCACCAGTCCCATTCCTGGGGCCATCTGCCAGGAGCCCCTGTAAGAAGCCAGAATTTTCCACAGTCTTCATAGCAGGAAGCAGATGAGCTGTTTAAATTCGATCCTATCAGTGAGAATCAAGCTGCTCAATAGGAGAGATGCAATGATAAACCCAGGAAGCTCAATGGAATCTTTAAGTTAAATGGTATTAGTATAGGCTTGGCCACACACTATGCATCACATACGTGCACAAACACACACACAGCACAAACGACAGACTGCAGCCACTGCACACCACATGTGCAAATACATATGTGTGTGTGGTACGTGTGGGGCAGGAAACCACATTCATACTGATGCGATTTAACTTAGCCGTTGCTCGAACTGCCCACATCTTCATTTTTGGGGCTTTTTAAATGAAGATTTTAAAATGTCTGTCTTTGCACTTAGAAGGATGCAGAGGAGAAGCGAGGCTGACAACCGAAGGGCATAAAAAGCAGCCAAATAGTCAGGCGTGGGGGTGCAGGCCTATAATCCTGGCACTCTTGGAGGTTGAAGGAAGAAGATCACAAGTTCGAGCCCAGCCCAGGCAGGTTAGTAACTAGAGAGACCCTGTTTCAAGAAAGGGGAGTTGCTGGCAATGTAGCTCAGGTTTTGGGTTCAACCTCAAGCAAAAACCAAACCAAACCAAACCAAACCAAACCAAACCAAACCAAACCAAACCAAACCAAACCAAACCGCAGCTAAAGGCCTGTGGTTTCTTATATACCCTCTGGGAAGACTGGCACCTTAGCATGCACAACCCAGATTGCTGGGACAACCTGGCTTCCCTCCCCAGGGTCTCTCCCTGGTCCTCCCTGTGGGTCTGAATGTGTCATTTCTCCTCAGTGTTAATGTTTTTGAATGTCAGTGATCTAGGCTGATAATGACTCCCAAAGATGTGTTCTGTTCTAACTCCCAGAACCTGGACAAAGGGCTTTTCAGTGTGATTAAGTGTTTTGAGATCATGAGGTCACCCTGGATCATCCTGGCCAGCCCTAGATGCTGTCACAAGTGTCCTAATTACAGTGAACAGAGGGGGAAAGACATGGAGGAAAAGGCAACATGGAGACTAGGCTGGAACGACGCAGCCATACACTGTGAATGCCAGCAGCCCCACAGATGGAAGAGCAAAGCAAGGGCCCCCATGAACCTCTGGAGAGGGTGTAGCGCTGCCCATCCCTTGATTTCTTGACGCTCATGATCAGATATGTATTTTGAAACTCTTTCCATTTAGTAATGCCAGGCGTGGTGGCGCACGCCTGTAATCCTAGCACTTGGGAGGCTAAGGCAGGAAGATTGTGAGTTTGAGACCAACCTGGGCTACAAAGTGAGCTCAAGGCCAGTCTGAACTGCATAGCAAGATCCTGTCTCAAAAGGACGAAAAAAATTTAGTCTTGACTTGTTACTCCTTTATTTGTTATTCATGTAAGCAGAAGGCTTACATTTTAATAAAATTCAGCTTAATTTTTCTTCCATGGGTCATGCTTTTGGTGTTTTGTCTAAAAATTCATCTTGAAAACCAAAGGCACATACATTTTTTCCATGTTATCTTTAAAAAATCTTAGTTTTACTTTTAGGTGTATAATCCATTTAGATTTAATTTTTTGTGAAGGTTATATATCTGTGTGCTTAAAGTTAGATTTTTTTTTCTGCATATGGGTATTTATTTGTTTCAGCACTTTGTTGAAAAGATTGTCTTTGCTCCATTGTGTCCTCTTTGTTCCTTTGTCAAAGATCAGTTGATATTCATGCTGGTCTCTTTCTGGGTTATTCTATGCTATGCTAAGCAATGCTATGCTAAGCAATACTATGCTATGCTATGCTATGCTAAGCTAAGAGATGCTATGCTAATCATTTCAGTGCAATGCTGTCTTAATTACTGTCACTTTATCATAAGACTTGGAGGTGGGTAGTGTCAGCCTTCTGACTTTTGTTTTTCTCTTTTGTTGTCAATTTTGGCAATTCTGATTTTCTGTATTAAGTTTAAATTTGGTTTGCTAGAATTCACAAAATATCTTGCTGAAATTTTAATTGGGATTGCACTGAATCCATAAACAAATCTCAGAAGAACTCTATTTTGAAAATATTGTTTTTCTATCCATGAATCTGGACTATCTATTTAGTGCTTTGATATCTTTCTTTAGAGTTTCATAGTTTTCCTCACACAGATCTTGTATATATGTTGTTAGACTTATACTATTTTCTTGGTGCTTATATACTTTTGTGTTTTTAATCTCAAATTGCAGTTGTTCACTGTTAGTATACAGGAAATGAATTGATTTTGTATATTAACCTTCTATCCTACTGCCTTGCTAATTGTATATTAGTTTCAGGAATTCTTTTGTTGTTGATTCTTTGGGATTTTCTACAGAGACAATCATGTCATCTGTGAATTGAGTTTTATTTCTTCTGTCCCAATCTGTACACCATTATTTCTTTTTCTTGTCTTTTGTGCAATTTAGGACTTCCAGAATGACGTTGAATAACAGTGGTGAGAGGGGATGTCCTCGCCTTTTCTTCCCAAACTTAAATGGCACGCATCTACTTTCTCACCCTTAAGTAAGATGCTAGGTTAGTTTTTCGATACATGTTCTTTATCAATTTGAGGAAGTTTCACTCTATTAAAAGTTTATTAAGTTCCCGTCTTTCAAAATCTGTTTAAGACATTTTACTGGAACTAGTGCTAGGGACATTTCCGCAAACATCTCTCCACACTACTGCATTGTGGACACCCTTTCTTTCCCACTCGACTCCAGTACCTTCCTTGTTCCAGCTGGACCTGTGGTCTCTGCAGCCCCGCCTTGTTTACAAATCCCTTTTTTCTCTGTGCCCCCCCTCCCACAACTGTCCAGCTCCTGCTGACACTTAAACAGTTTCTGGGCCTTTCCTTTATTCCGGAAAAATTGCCAGACCACTGAAGTAGCATAGCTGGGTTTAATCAACCACTTGATAAGGAAAGTTTGCCTACCTGAAGTAGGTCTTACTGAAGTTAAGTTTCATATAATAGCCTTTTAGATGTGGTTGCTTGAAGGGCATCTTAAAGGACAACTAGACACACATGTTTGGCCAGGACTCAGCTATATCTGCCCCCTCCTCTAGTCCCTGCCTGTTTTCAGAGTGGTAGATCAGGAGACAACGCACAGCAAAATGGCAGGGCTGGAAGAGATCCAGCAACACTTCCTGTGGGGTGCAACTGACCTAGTGGGATTTAGACTCTTACTATTTCCTCTAAAAATGAGGAAACTGAGGTACCACAAGAGGAAGTAACTTCCCCAAAGTCACACAACTAATATGTAGGTGATCCAGCCTAAAAACTCAAGTCCGAGCAGGCAAAAGCGCTTTCCCATCTCCCACCAAAACTGTCACCCCTGATAGTCCTGCCTCTCCCGGGATGGAGGGTGGGTCATCAGGGACAGGGGCAGGGTGCGTCTGCAGTGACCACTGGCAGGGGAGTGGCCAGCTTCCTATCACCCAGCCATAAGGGAAAGAGGCAGAGAGCCAAGAAGAGAAGGGTGGGGTGTGGAGAGGGAGCAGAGAGCTTGATTCTTCCCAAACTGCGGGGAAGTGAGGGCTCACTTTAGCACTGACCTCTACCCCTGGACCTGGGTCCAGGGCCCCCACCCAGCATTGACCTCCCTGGGACCTTCTTTGCATAGGGAGGTAAGAGGAGGGTACACCACAACCTGCTCTGTCCTGCAGTATTTGCTGTCTCATTTCCTGGTCATCATAGATACTGGGGCTCAGGGTGGGAACAACATCCTCATTGCCCAAGGCCTAGGTGAGATAAACCACTGGTCCTCTCAGAGCTTCTACTCAAAGCTCTGTGCTGAGTGCCCATCCTATCCAAGAGGAAGGGCACTGGAGGTGACTGTGGGAGCCTGGGCAGGGGTCTCTGCTCCTCATTGCAGTTTCCTGGCCATGTTGGTTGGTTTCTCAAGCACATGAGGTGTTTGAGGTGTACAGAGGGCCCTTCCAGGGAGAGTGTGCCCTAATCCCACTGTGGGTCAGGTGGGACCTCTTAAGGCCCTGAGTGGCTCCTAGGGACAGTCTGATAATATAATGCCTGAGGGTGCCCAGCCCCTCAAACCCCCAGAGAATTAGAGGTAGCTTTCCAAGGGTTCCCACGCTGATCGCCTGATTTGGGGCCACATACAACCATGCAGTGGGAAGCAGATCCTCCATCAGACATTGAGCCTGGGAGAGGGGCTGGGCACCGTCCCCCAGACATATAAAATGTATAGAAGCAGATGGCAGCTTTCCTGAAGGCAGTAATAGCTAAAGGCACTGGAGGAAGGGATAGAGAACTGTGTGTGTGACTCAGTTTCCCATAAGACCCTATTGGAGGGTGAGGACCTGACCTCCTCATTGCACTGCTTTGTTCTCCTGGTTGAGGGGCAGGCAGGCCCAAACATCTTTGGGACTGGTTTATAGACAAGCCCTAAATCATTGAAATTTGTGACACATCTAAAAGGCCTGTTGAAGAAGCACACATCTGTAATCCCAGCATGCTTGGAGGCTGAGGCAATTTAGCAACTTAGTGAGACTCTGTCTCCAGACAAAAATTTAAAAAAAGGCTTCATACTGTAGCTCAGGGTGGAGACAATGGTATAATCCCTACTGCTAAAAACCAAACCAAACCAAACCAAACCAAACCAAACCAAACCAAACCAAACCAAACCAAACCAAACCAAACCCTCTCTTTGATGCAGGTTTTGCTTTTTAGTGAATGGCTGTAGGTGGCCTCATATCAGGTAATTGGTATGGGGACCCTTGGAGCCCCACCTCCTATCCTCTGGGGGAAGGGTGGAACTCAGGAGAGATCTTGGCTCATTTCTGTGCTGGGACCTGGGCAGAAAACCCTGTGCCCTGGCCTGGAGACTCTATTGGGCTGGAGCAACTCCAGCCTTGAAAAACACCTCCGCACTAACCAAGCTTCCTTGGCTGGGCTGAGTTGGGCCAGGAGTCTGGTCACAGGGGCATCCTTGGAACTATGAGGAGCACAGCTAGTCCTTCCAATGTCAGTATCCAGGGCTGCTACAGTATTCCAAGCTGTAGGAGTTCCTGGGAAGCATCTGGATTCAGTCCAACTCCTTCCCTGTTAGGAAGCAGGGTGCATGTGCAGGGAGGCTGTGTGCTGGTGACCCCAGGAGTCCCCACGCAGGACAAGAGAAGGAAAGAGGCAGTTAGAGCAAATGCAGACAGCACTGACAAAAGAGGGTTGCCACAGGGTGGTGCCCTTCTCCCTTGTTTGAAGGGATAGGGAACCATTGAATTTGCTCAAGATAATTTTAATTTTTGCTAATCTGTCAGCAGAATAAACAAGAGGACATCTAAAATAGAGACAGTTATGGATTTAATAATATCCCTTAGTGATTGCGGGCTGATCAGGTCTACAATCTCCTGAATGAGTATATGGAGAAGGCTAAATAAAAGAGGCAAATGGAATGATTTCAGGGCTCCAGGAGGATCAAGGCCCTCTCACAGAATTTGAGATTCTCTCAGGGCTAAGACCAAGACCTTCTCTGGGTGGCCTGTGTTTATTTAGTTATCAGAAGGGAGGGAGTACTCAAGAAGGGTGGAACCACCCAAGGACTTCTCCAAGTAAGTTATTAAGTTATTCCACCCAGGAGTCAGGTGCCTGAGGCTACAGTCTTTATCTAGTTGAGGATGGATCCAGATGTCCTTGGCTGTGATCTTGCATTATCCTTTGAGGCTTTCTGGCTTCATCCACCACTGCAGGCCTCAGTAAGGATCAGTGACTCATAGAGGTTCACTTACTATGAGTCCACCACCCATCTCCAGACAAGGAGCCTAGGCCTTGGACAGATTCACAAGTAAACATGAAAAATGCGTTGGTTAATTTAAGTTCTGCTCAGAACTGCTTCGTAGTAGTCTCCATCAGTATTGCTGAAATCCATCATTATTGTCCTGTTCATTCATCATTCTCCCTTCCCATCCTGATTCTCTTTTAACTTTCACAGTCTTAGAGAATGGGAACTGAGGTATTTTCTGATCTTCCTCTAAAAGAAAGAAAAAAAAGAAGAAGAAAATGCACACTTCTAAGGAGCTGGATACTAAATCTTTCTGCTGAGTTGGTCAAAGGGGAATAGAGTTCTGATCTCTAAGGAAATGTTATAGAAATATTCCACTCATCCTTTCATTTTTAATATGAACCCAGTTTTCTCCAGAGATCCAAGGAAAATTTTATCATTAGTGGAACTTCAAAAAGGTTTTGGGATGACAGGTTTAGAAATTTTCTTTCACATGGGTGTTTCAAAATCAGGCTGCTAGCTGGGTGTGGTGGTGCACACCTGTAATCCCAGCACTTGGGAAGCTGAGGCAGGTGGATTACTGTGAGTTCAAGGCCAGTTTGGGTTGCATTGAGTTCCGTCTCAGTTTGGTATCATTGATGGAGCAGGCTGTGATCCATGGACAAAGATGTGACAGTGTTCCAAAGGCCCAGCACAACTTGCAGGCTGGGGAAGCAGCAGGCAAACATTTATTCTGCCTAGACTGCAGCACTCCAGGGGAATGAGGCCATTATCCATACAGAGGAGAGGTACTGGAGAAACGGACAGGAGTAGCCAAGACGGAATGGTTTCCTTTGCGGTGGTGTGGTAGGGAACCTCTTCTTTCACCGGAAGTGTTTGATCAGAGCTACTGGGTCTCTCTGACCCCCGTGATAGGCCCTGCCTGGCCACTTGGTCTGCATCTTTGGCCTGTCCTTCAGGTTGCCCTGGATTTTTCCTGAGCGCCTGGATTCTAAGAAGTTCTGCTTATAGTAACAGGTTTCCTCACACATTTAGACAGGCTGCTGAGTGGATCTGAGCCTGGAGCAGCCTTTGACTTCAAAGGGAGCCCTGTGGGGAGTTCCTTCAGGGTGGAGTTGAGGAGACAGCCAGCCCACAGCAGGAAATGGGCACTGGCTCAGAACAAGTCCAGCCCTTTGGGACCTCTGCTCAGCATTATCGGGAGTTTGGTTGCAGAGGCATCTTTGGAACAATGAGAAGCAAAGCCAGTCCTTCCAATGTCAGTATCCAGGGCTGTTGCATCTCCTGCATTACAACATCAGTCCGCCATGACTGGTGGCATCATCTGCTCAGGCAACAGTTCTCACCTGGGACGGCACCCCAGATCAGGGTCCCTAGACACAGACCTTGGATCTGTGCTCTGTGTGCACTGGCAATCTTGGCCCTGATGGACTCTTGTCCCGCCTGCTCTGTGTGGTGGGTGGGGATGAGCCAAAACCTGCTTATGCCCTCTGGCTTGTAGGAGTAGACATCATAGTGCTGGAGGGGTCATCACCAGAACCTCATGGCTTCACATGAATCACAAGGGGCAGGAACGGGACCAGAATGGTTGGCCAACACTGCCCCTGAGATCACGGGGTAGCAGGGTCACACCTTGGCATGAAGGTCGGGAGTTTTTGGGAGGACAGGGATCAACTGGGGTTCAGGCCACTTCTCTGATGGATTAGAAGGGTCTTGATTTAATCCCTCAGGGGGTGAAGAATCTGGGAAGTGTTGAAGATGCTGGAGGGAAGGGAGAGCCTAGGCATCTCGCTGAGTGTAAGGGGGTGTCCTGGGGTCCCATGGACACCACACTATTCAGGTATCAGGGCCCAGGCCTAGGACTGCCAATCTGCTCAGAGGTACAGCAACAGAATAAAACACAGACTAAACATATATTTTACTTACAAGGAGTACCAGGATGGTCAAATCCCAATGAAAGGCTAAGACCATGAGGAATGGTGTCTTTGGCTTTTATGAGGTGTATTGCTTGATTGCGGGGTGTGCTGCTGGGCTGCAGGAAGCAGTGGGGGTGAACTGCTGATGTGACCACGGTCCAAGAATTGAGAAACAATGCATTCTTGAAAATCACAGAGGAATAGATCATGGTTAACTGGTAACCTGATTGTCTGTTAACTGCAATTACTGAGCTAGACAGAATTTGCATGAGTCAAAGCCTCAGCTGCCATGTTATCTTGCTTTAAGGTACCAGAACTTCACAGGCTGTTTACTAGCCTTGGCTCTGGCTATTGGCTTAAAGATTAATCTGTCCCTAAGTCACCCGGGAGCCTCGCTGCAAGTCATGTAGGCCTAGGACAGACTCTCAATTTATTTTTATGCCAGTTTATTAATATTAATTATTACCTGCTTGTACCACATCAAGCTGGTCCTCAGCACTCAAAGTGTTTGGGCGGATGGCTGATGGTCAGGTACGAGTTGAGAAAACTCTGAGTGCAGAGTCCAGTGGCACTGCGATGAAGCTGCAAGGACCAGGCAGAAGTTGCAGAGAGAAAAGAGCTTGCAGAGGGGCTTGTCTCCAACAGCAACATGGGGTGGAGGCAGCAAGAACAATAATGGCTGGATTTGGAAACAATCCATTGCAGGCCTGACATTTTGAAGGAGGGGATGAGAGGCCTCTTCAGGGGCTTCTGGGAAGTCATTATTTGGAAAAGAAAAAGGGAAGGGATAGTGGTTACATTCATTTTATTCTATTTTTTTATTTTAAAGAGAGAAAGATAAAAAAGAAGTAAAACCAATGATACAGTTTCAAAGCAGGATAATAAGAAATTAACAATGGTTAAAGTGTTGCATAAAGTTGTCTTCAAAGTAGTCACTTAGATTACAAGATGTAGGCCTGCAGAATTCATCAACCAATAAAAAGCACAAACTGATACTTTCAATGGATTAAAAGAAATTCGTAGTATAATTATGTTTGCTATCTTGTGTTTATATACATATATATTTTTTTCTTTTCCCTTCCTTCTTTTCTCCTTTCATCTGTCCAAGTTGTTCTTTCTTTTTGAGCAGTTTCTTTCCTTTCTCAATATCTATTGCAGATTTTCTATCTTATTTACTCTTTTAGTTTCTTACACTAGGAAGGCACTATGATGTTTACACATACAAGTTTGATTTATTTCACTTATGAGTATGGTCACTAGTTGTATCCACTTACCTATAAAAGCATTGAGTTTATCCTTTTTTATGGATGCATAGTACTCCATTATATAAAAATACCACATCTTTTTTATCCTTTCCTCACTTGATGGGCACTTGAGTTGTTTCCAAAGTGTAGCTATTACAAACTGTGCCACTATAAACATGGGTGCACATATATCACTGTGATATGATGTTTTTAATTCTTCTGGAAAAGTAACTGGAAGGGGAATACCTAGGTCAAATAAGATCTCTAGTCCTAGTTTTTAAGAAATCACCACACTGATTTCCATGATTGTACGAGTCTACACTCCTACCAACAGTGTAGAAGAGTTCTTTTTTTCCCACAGCCCAACCAGCATTTGTTATTGGTTGATCTCTTGGTGCTGGCCATTCTTCCTTGGGTGAGATGGAATCTCAGTGTTGTTTCAATTTGCATTTCTTGAATGACTAATGATGTTCAACATTTTAGCATACATTTATTTGCTGTTTGTTTTTCTTCATCTGAGAAGTGTGTATTCATTTCCAATACTCATTTTGGGACTGGGTCTTTGAATTTGGAGGGCACTGATTTTTTGCAATTCTTTATATATTCTAGATAGAAGTCCTTTTTCTAAGGGACAATTGGCTAAATTTTTCCTATTCTGCGCATTTTCTTTTTACTTTGTTGGTGATTTTTTTGATGTGCAGAAACTTTTTAGTAAGATGAGATCCCAGTTGTTGATTCTTTGAAGTATTTCCCATGCAGTTTTGTTTTTTTTCATGAACTCTCTGCCTACCCCTATGTCTTCAAGATTTCTGCCTGCTTTCTCTTCTAGTAGATTAAGTGTTTCTACTTTAATATTTAGATCTTTGATCCATTTTGACTTTAGTTTAGTGCATGGTGATAGACATGGGTCTAGTTTTAGCCTTTGGCATATGGAAGCTAGTTTTTCCAGCACCATTTGTTAAAGAGGTTATCTTTCTTCCATTGAGCATGTTTGGTATCTTTGTCAAAGATAAGGTGGCTGAGTATGTTTGTAGTTGTATCTGCATTTTCTAATCTGTTCCACTGGTGCCCAGGTCTGTTTTCTGCCAATACCATGCTGATTTTATCACAGTAGCTTTGTAGTATAATTTCAAGTGAGGGATTGTGATGCCTCCTGCCTTTCCTATGTTGCCCAGGATTGCCTTTGCTATTTTAGGTCGCTTCTGTTTCCAAATGACTTTTAGGAATGTTTTCGGTAGATCTGTGAGGTATGCTAATGGTATTTTGACCAGGATTGTGTTAAATCTGTATAACAGTTTTGGGAGTATGGCCATTTTTTCACAATGCTGGTTCTTCCTATCTAGGAGTAAGGGGTATCTTTCAATTTTCTTATATCCTCTTCTATCTCTTATTTCAGAGTACTGTAATTTTCACTGTATCAATCTTTTACTTCCTTTGTTAGATTGATTCCTAGGTATTTAATTTTTTTGGATGTTATTATGAAGGGTGTTGTTTCCCTAATTTCTCTCTCAGTGAATTGCTTGTGTACAGGTATGCTATTGATTTTTGAGTGTTGACTTTGCATCCAGTTATACTATTGAATATGGTTATTAATTCTTATTAATTCTAGAAGTCTTTCAGTGGAGTGTTTGGGGGTCTTCTATGTAGAGTATCATGTCATGCATGAATAATGATCATTTCACTTCTTCCTTTCCTGTCCATATTCATTTTATGTCTCTCTCTTGTCTAATTGCTCTAGCTAATATTTCCAGAACTATATTGAATAGGACTGGTGA
>NW_004955844.1:0-1982 GCF_000276665.1 Chinchilla lanigera
GTTCAGGCTGGTGTTGAGCTCACTTTGTAGCCTCGGCTGGCCTTGAACTCACAATGATCCTCCTGCCTCAGCCTCCCAAGTGCTGGGATTACAGGTGTGCACCACTACACCTGGCAGACTATCCTTGAACTGACTATGTAGCCCAGGCTGGCCTCAAACTCTTGGAGATCTTCCTGCCTCAGCCTCACCACCACACCTAGCAACCACAAACACTTCTTGAATACCTACTATGTGCCTAGTTGTGAGATCACAGTCCTCAATAAATGACACAGGACTCCCTGCCTGGGGGGGCTCTAAGACTATGACCTGTCCCCCTGGTAAATTCCAAATGATCTCCCTGGAATTTATCATCCAATCTTATTTCCCTTCTCTTACCCTCGGGCCCCGCCCCTCACAGGTTCAGGTGAGCTCATTGCCAAGGCCCATCTTAGCCACCTCCTTGTCCGCCGAGGAGCCTTCCTGATCTCCAGAGCAGTGGATATTGCTATCTCTGGGTTCCTCCAAGGACCTGTTTTTAGGGCCCGAGGCTTTCTTTTCCTTCCGCCTTCAATACTGGGTATTGAATCCTGAGTCTCCAAACAGAGCTATGTACCTGAACTTACGTACATTTATTTATTTATTTGAGACAAGGTCTCACTAAGTCACCAAATTGCCCAGGCTGGGCTCAAACTCGAGATCATCCTGCCTCAGCCTCCCAGATTGCGGAGATTGCAGGCATGTACCACCACGCCCAGCTTGGGCCCTTGGCTCTTGTCCCAGATATTTATTTGTGAGACTGTCTCTCTTTTCCCAAAATTCTGAGTTTCTGTCATATTTGCCTTTCACATTCCCCATATAAGCTCCTCTGAAATGTTTGTTGAATAAATAAATAGTGAGTCAGGCAGTGAACAATTCCAGAAGCAAGCTTTGGGGGAGGCCAGAATCAAAGGCGAGGCATGGTGGCAGCAAGCAAACACTAGAGGGCGACACAGAGTGAGGAACACGCCTGCTGAGGAGGTAAAGGAAGGGCTCCCTGGGGGAGGGTCCAGCCCAGAATGGAGGCCTCAGGCCGGGTCCCTGGTGGCCCCCCTGGCTACCTAAAGAAGACGTGCCTGTTGCCCAGCGGAGGACGGGGAGGAAACCAGGCCCCTGGGCCTCCCACAGCCTGAGGCTCAGCCTGAGCTCTGCAACCACCAAAACAGGAAACTCCAATCCGTCTCCGTGCCAGGAGAGGAGCGCGGCTCGCAGCAGCACAGTGTGGGCACTTAGTGCTAGAAGCTCCAGCGCTCTCCTGGTGTGAGGTACAGCAGGCCCCCTCCGGTCACTCCTCCGACGGCCCACAGGGTTACCAGCACTGGAGAGGCTCCGCACCGTCTTCCAGGCCGGACATTGTTCCTCTTCTCCTCCTCACGCCTTTTACCCTCCCCACTCCCTTCCCCGCCCCACCCCACCCCGCCCCCTAGGACTCCGGATTGAATCCAGAGCCTCACGCTGAGCTACTTCTCTGGCGCTTTTTATTTTTTTTAACTTTGAGGCAAGATCTGCCTAAGTTGCCCGGGCTGGGCTCCAACTTTGAACCCTCCTGCCTCAGCCTCCCAGAGTGCTGAGACTACTGGCGTGCACAACCACACCCAGCTTTTCTTTCTTCTTCATCAGTTTCCTACAGCCCCAAACCCTGAGCTGCAGTTGCACATGCCTAGTTGGGGTGCCCAGCTGGAGTCCCCCATCTCCTGCCTCTCTGAGATGCTTCGGAAGCCCCTGGAAGCCAGCTGGCCTTTCTCAGCAGTGGGTGCGTCCAGTGAACAGGCCCTGCCCCCAGCTCCTGCCCTCCTACAGTCCACCCTCCACCGAGGAGGCCCAAGACATAAGGTAGCCTAGCTTGGGGTTGCCCACCTCCACTGCCACCTGCCTGCTTTCTAGTGCTCCCTTAGAGTGGGGCCCCAAATTCATATTAGTCCAGGTACTCTTTTTTTTTTTTTTTTTTTTTTTTTTGTCTTTTTGAG
>NW_004955844.1:2807-16812 GCF_000276665.1 Chinchilla lanigera
TTTTTTTTTTTTTTTTTTTTTTTTGTCTTTTTTTTGAGCCAGGGTCTCGGTATGCAGTTCAGGCTGGACTTGTGCTCACTTTGTAGCCCAGGCTGGTCTCGAACTTGCAACAATCCTCCTGCCTCAGCCTCCTGAGTGCTGGGATTACAGGCATGCGCCACCATGGCTACATAACACATGGCTACATAACACATCTTAACTTCCTTTTTACATCCCCTTTCCCTTTTCTCCCTCCCCTGTCGCTCCATCTCTTGGTCCCTTTCCATTTGTGAAAGATCTAGCTCCCTGAGAATAGAACACATAAAAAAAAAGTGTGTAGGTGGCCGGGTGTGGTAGCCCACACTTGTAATCCCAGCATTCTGGAGGCTGAGGCAGGAGGATCGTTGAGAGTTCGAGACCAGCCTGGGCTACAAAGTGAGCTCAAGATCAGCCTGAACTGTATAGGGACACCCTGTCTCAAAAAAAAGTGTGTAAAGGGGGAGGTGTTGCTTGGCCCGGAGGTCCTGGGTTCAAACTCCAACTCTGCACACACAGACAGGAAATTATTCAGGGCCCTTCCTTAAAGCACGGTCTATTCAGGACCCTTGAGACAGGTACGGGCCCTCAGCAGAGGGGTTTCGCAGTGGGGAATTTGGACTTCAGCACCTGGGCGGGAGGGAAGATCTAGCAGAGGAGCTGGGCTGGGCGCGTGGGAAATGTCTAGGAGGAAACACGCAGGGTGAGGGGTTCGGTCTAAAGCCACCTAGTTTGGTTTTGGCTGAAGCCAGGTCGGGGCGACCCCACAGCATCTGGAGGGGGAGCCCGAGCGATATGGGAGTGGGGGGCTCCGGCTAACGCTGGAATCCCAGGAGACGGTTCAGGAGCCTAAATTTGGTCAAGCAAAAGTCTGGCGCCGCTCCCCATACACACCCGCTCCTGCCGCACTCAGACTGCGGAGGAGCCGGCCGCGCCGGGGAGGGAGGGAGTGGAGGAGAAACCTGATTCAGGCCCTGCCGGGCTCTTCCAGAACATCCAGTCCGATGGTCTCACCGACCGATGAAGAAAATGAGTCACGGTGCCGGCGCCGGTCAAGGTCAAAGCCACCCGCGTCCCCCGACTCCCAGGCTGGACTGCCTTCCTGCTAGCAGCCGTGGGAGCAGGGCCAACGGGCGATCCCAGCCCTGCCACTGGCCCCTCTTTGGCCCGCTGCAGCGGCGAGGGGAGTGGGGTACCCTCCAGGCCAGCCCAGGGGCGGACAACTGGAGGTGGGCTTTTGCATCCGAACTCCTAGGGAGAGAGACGACGTCTAGATGCTTCCAGAAAGACCCGGATTTCAGACCGGGTCTCTGGCGCAATCCGTCAGCTGTGGGCGGCCTCTCCGCGAGCCCCGCTGCTGCCCGAGGACTCCAGCGCCTTCTCCGAGGCGGGGCTGAGCGCGGACCGCCGAGTGGGCGTGGCCGAGCCGCCGTCCTCCTCCCAGAAAAACCGCCGGCGGGAGCTCGGTGCCTTCCTGTGGAGCCTGCCAGATTGTCAAAGAACAGTGGGGCGGGTGGGCACGGCCACCATCCCTGGTCCTGCTTACCAAGTCTGGGTGGGGGAACGAAGGGCACCTGGTCAGGGCTGTGAACGGCCCCAGAGGGCCTGCCCACCCGACCCTTCCGGTGCCCTGCCCCTGTGCCCACAGATGGCCGCGCTCTGCCAGTCTCTCCCAGGCCTGCCGGAGAAGCGGAGAAGCGGGAGGCCTGAGCTCCAGTCCCTCGGCTCCTTACCAGCTTCACGGCCTTGGGGCAATCTGACCCCTCTGTTTTCTCCTCTGAAAAATGGGACTCTGACAAGCTACTGTGATATTCCATAAAGCACATACAGTGGGTAATCCTCATTATTCTAAATCTCAGTACCCAAAATGGGAGCCCTTGGGCCCCACACTGCGGGGGTGGGCGCCCTGGGCACTGGGCCATATGCTGTCTGGGACTCACTGGAACCCTGTTAAGATGGGCAGGCGCCTTATTAGCCCTGCTTTGCAGATGGGGGGCGGTGCAGGGAGGTGAACAGCAGCACCCAGAGTCAAGCCCAGCCCTGCCTGACCCCAAAACCCAGTTTCTCTCCGTCCTACCCCACTTCTCACCCTGTGCTGCCCAGAGCCACAGCGGCCCCTCCCTTGTGATGGGCAGGTTGATTTAAGAACCAGCCCATCAGTCAGGCGTGATAGCTCCTGCTTGTAATCCCAGCATTCTGGGAGGCTGAGGCAGGAGGACTGCAGTTTTTTTCTTTTCTTTTTTTTTTTTTTTTTTTTTTTTGGTACCAGGAATTGAACTCAGGACCTTGCACTTGCGAGGCAGGCACTTGTGCCACTGAGCTATATCCCCAGCGTGGACTTCAATTTCAAACCCAGCCTGGGCAATCTAACAATTTAGCAAGACCATCTCTAAATAAATAAATAAATAAGGCTGTGGACGTAGCTCAGTGGAAAAGCCCTAGTTTCATTCCTCACTACCACCCGCGTGCGCGCGCGCGCGCACACACACACACACACACACACACCTGGCCTATTGAAGATAAATGTGGATCCAAGTGAGCAGAGTGGTTGGCACACCCCGCATTGCACAACTTGCCCCAGCTGGGCAGCAGAAGGGGCTCCTCCCTGCCCTGGATCTAGGGGAGGATGAAGGGACCACGTGTCTACAAAGTGCTGGTAGCCAGGCGGACAGCACCCCCACAGCGTGGCTGGGCCTGACAGGGACTCACTTGAAAGCATCCATAACCACACCTGACAGCACCCTCGAGGGTGGGGCTCCCTGGGCTCCAGTCTGGGCCAAGGTGAACAGGCAGGGGCAGATAAGCACCCTCCCTGCCTTCTGACCTCACCCCGAATTTACAGAGCTGGACTGGGTGGGGCTGGGAACCCAGTGGAACAAAGGCTTAGGCCATCTCAAGCAGAGACCCTTGTGGGAAGCCAGGGGCTCCCAGTGAGACCCTCAGGCAATGACAGGACCCGGCAGGGGAAACAGGGCACAAGGTAGAGGTCCTGGGTGTTTTCTGCCATTGGCCTGACCACCCCGGGGTCTCAGTAGCCTCTCCAGAATGACCTCAGACTCATATGACCTCTATCCAATGGGAGCAGGTGGGCTGGAAAGAGAGGTCCCTGTGAGCTCTCTCTCCAAAAGAAAATAGACCAGGCATGGTAGCACATTCCCATAATCTGAGCACTCTAGGAGCCTGGAGTAAGAGGATCACAAATTGAAGCCCAGCCCGGGCAACTTAGCACGACCCTATTTTAACATTTAAAAATTTAAAAAGTTAAAAGGGGCTGGAGATGTAGCTCAGTGTGAAGGCCCTGGGTTCAACCCCTGGCAATCCCTCACTCCCCTCCCCCCCAAAAAAAAATGAAAAAGGAGGAAACGGATTCAGAGAAGGCACTACTTTTTTTTCGGTCTTTTTGAGATAGGGTCTCACTATGCAGTTCAGGCTGGTTTTGAACTCACTTTGTAGCCCAGGCTGGCCTTGAACTTGAAACAATACTTCTGCCTCAGCCTCCCGAGTGCTGGGATTATAGGCGTGCGCCACCATGCCTGGCGAGATTTAGCTACTACCAAAGCTCTTGAAAGTGAGTGTCTTTAGCCAGGCGTGGTGGCACATGCCTGTAATCCCAGCGCTCAGGAGGCTGAGGAAGGAGGATCGCGGCAAGTTCAAGCCAGCCTGGGCTACCAAGTGAGCTCAAAATCAGCCTGAACTGCACAGAGAGACCCTGTCTCAAAGAAAAAGTGTCCTGGAGCCCAGCTACGAGCCCTCAGGTATCCCAAGTCTGGGGCTGCACAGGACAAGGCCTAAATGGCCTTGGCCCCCTATAGAACTGGTAGGAGTAGAACTTCAGCCCAGGATGGGATGGCAACAGGGTGGGTCTGCGACAGAAAGAAGTGGGGAGCCAGGGTACTAGTGAGGCAAGAGGCTGTCTCTCCTGTTCTACTAGGACAGGGGCCCATCACTTAATATCTCTGAACCCCAGTTTCCCTGACTAAAAGAAGATCACAGAACCTTAAGTCAGAGGAGAATCAGGTTTGACAGGAGCCCAGGGGTAGCACTTCTCTTGCAGCTAGAGGGGGGCCTGGACCCCAGAGATGATCAGGTGGAAGAGGAGAGATTAAGAGGCAAGTTTGTGCAAACTCTGCCACTTGGACCCCTACTTGGCCCTCTGTGCTGTGGAAATCATGAGCAAAAAGGGTTTTGAGATCATCATTTGCAAAAAGCAACTGGGGTCTAGTGAGGAGTGGCCTTGCTTAAAACCACACAAGAAGCCATGGCAAAGCTGGGACTAGATACATATTTGTTGCACTTGAGATTTCCTGGCCAGGGTGGGAGATTTATGGCCACTTTTGTTGTCTTGTTTTGTTTTGCTTTTTTTTTGAGACAGGGTCTCCATATGTAGCCCAGGCTGGCCTCGAACTCACAGCAATCCTCCTGCCTCAGCCTCCCGAGTGCTGGGATTACAGACATGAACCACTTGATAGCCACTTTTATCCTGACCTGTTCCCCTCAGCCCTGGGCCTTGGGGCTTCTGATCTAGGCCAGTCCCACTGCCTGGGGCAGAAGGGAAATTGCTAAACCCCACCAACCCTCCAATTCCAGATAGATAACCGTAACTAACAATTATGACACACCAGGCCCCGGGCTAACGTCTTCACTTGGATGAAGTCAGCAATTCTCAAGCTAACCCAACAATTTAAGCATTATTCTTATCACCTCTGAGTTCCAGCTGGTAAACTGAGGCAGAGTCTAATTTGCACAAGGTCACCCCCCTTGGTGGCAGAATCAGTGAACTCAGGCAAGTCTGGTCCTGGAGCTCACACTCCTAACGACCACACTGGGCTGCTTTTGGTCAGATGCCACCACAGGCCGCTTGTGGTTCAAGCTGGTTCTGTCACTGAGGGTGGTGGTGAACTTAATTCCAGAATTCTAGAAGGCTGAGGCAGGATCATCGAAAATTTGAGCCCAGCCTCGGTAATTGGATGAGTCCTTGTCTCAAAAAAACAAAACAAAACAAAAAACTGGTTGGGGATGTAGCTCAGAGCAAAGGCCATGGGTTCATTCTTCAGTGGGGGTGGGGGGATCTGGCTGTGCCGCTTCGAGCGCCGGGCACTACTCCAGCCCCGATGCGGGTCATTTGTTTTCTTTCACAAGGGAAGTTTCCAGATGTGGGCAGAACCTTCCTGGCCCCGCCCGCTGCTTCTAGCAAGCCCGAGTGTGTGTCCGAAGAGGTGGGGAATGCAGGGGGAGGGACAGCCCGAAGCTGGTCATTGCCATTAATAGAGACCTTGAAGCACCGCCTGCTAAAAATACCCGGCTGGAGACCTATAAAAGCGCAGCCGAGGGGGCCCTGGTCCAGCACTTCTCCGAGTCTGCCCGACGCGCGCAGTGGATACGAGTGGACCCGATCCAGATCCAGAATGACTGAGCGCCGCGTGCCCTTCTCCTTCCTGCGGGGCTCCAGCTGGGACCCTTTCCGCGACTGGTACCCGGCGCAGAGCCGCCTCTTCGACCAGGCCTTCGGGCTGCCGCGGCTGCCCGAGGAGTGGTCGCAGTGGTTCGGGGGATGGCCGGGCTACGTGCGCCCGCTGCCCCCCGCCGCCGCCGAGGTCGCGCCCGCCTACAGCCGCGCTCTGAGCCGGCAGCTGAGCAGCGGCGTCTCCGAGATCCGGCAGTCGGCCGACCGCTGGCGAGTGTCCCTGGACGTCAACCACTTCGCCCCGGAGGAGCTGACGGTGAAGACCAAGGACGGCGTGGTGGAGATCACGGGTGAGGACCCTGCTCTGTCCCCACGGGATTCCCCGGGCGCGGAAAGTCAGCCTGGACAGGGAGGCACGCGCCCTGCTCCTGGCCCACTTCCCTCTCTCGGAACGCGGGGTGCGGCGTGCTCCTAAGGGCCCTAAAGGGGAAGAAACAGCGGCCCTCCCACCTGAGACCCTCCCTCTCGGCGGCCCCTGACCTAAGGAGCAGCTCCTCCCTTGGCGCGGTCCGGGTCGCCTACCTACCCCCGGCCCGGAGGGGGCGTGTGCGCCGCTCTGTGCGCCTGCGCGTGCCCGGCTCCCCCCCGGGCGAGCCCAGCCGCGCCCCCACCGGTCCCCAAGCCCGACATCGAACTTTCCCGAAAGTTTGGGGAAGGTGCCCAGTTAGGCAATCCCCCCTGTCCCCAAACTCCTCGAGCAATGTCTGCCTGGAGATCCAGCCACCCCAGAGTAGGTGGTGAGGCCTCTGGCCAGCGCGGACCATAGGGACACGCGCAGCCTCTGACCTCCTTCCCACCCCCCGCAGGCAAGCACGAAGAGAGACAGGACGAGCACGGCTACATCTCCCGCTGCTTCACCCGGAAGTACACGTGAGTTCTGGGGCCGCTCGGGGTGTGCGGGGTGGGGACGGAGCTCGGGAACCCGACGGGGGCCTTTAACGCTTGCTGTCTCTTTCTGCACATCCAGGCTGCCCCCGGGTGTGGACCCCACCCTGGTCTCCTCCTCCCTGTCCCCTGAGGGAACGCTCACCGTGGAGGCCCCGCTTCCCAAGGCGGTCACGCAGTCAGCAGAGATCACCATCCCTGTCACCTTCGAGGCCCGCGCCCAGATTGGGGGCCCAGAGGCTGGGAAGTCCGAGCAGGCTGGAGCCAAGTAGAGGTTGTCCCCTGCTGCCCACCCCTAGTAGCTGTCACTGGCCCTCCCCCTCCGCCGATCTGTATGCTCTTTTGATACATGTATCTTCTGTTTTTCTCAAATAAAATTGGAAGCAAACGCTTATCACTGCTTAGCCTCTGTAAGAGGAGGGTGGGGCTGAAGCGAGTGCCCTCAGGGCCTTCCCAGTTCTCACCTTGGCTGAGGGCTGGCTGTGTGCTGAGCCCCCTGCCAGGCCCTGGGGACACAGCCCTGTGTCACATTCCTGAAGGGAGAGGGAGTGACAGCAACCTGGCAATTACACATCTCCAGGGCCAAGAGTGGGGCCCAGGAAGCTGGGAAAAGCACCTGTCCCCAGCATAGGCATCCAGGGGCTTAAGCTGGGGTCAGGGAAAAGGGACAAAGGAGGGGAGATCCTGACAGCTCAACTTCTCTTATCTGTTTTATTTTCCTCCCAAAGAGGGGCAAGAGCATGGAGAATGTATGGGAGGTGTGGCAGCTTCAGGTAGCTTTGAAGGTGTTTGTTTTAGGGGTTTTTTGAGACAGAGTCTCATTATGTACTTCAGTCTGGCCCTGCTCTCACTGTGTAGGGCCTTGAACATGTGATCCTCCTGCCTCAGCCTCCCAAGTGCTGAGATTACAGGCATGTACCACCATTAGGTGGTTTTTCTTTCTTGTTTTTGTTTTGTTTTGTTTTTGACAGTATCCCTATGTAGTTTAGTTCAGGCTGGACTTGAACTCATTATATAGCCAAGCTGGCCTCAAACTCAGTGATTCTCCTGCCTCAGCCTCCCAAGTGCTGAGATTACAGGCATGTACCACCATTAGGTGGTTTTTCTTTCTTGTTTTTGTTTTGTTTTGTTTTTGACAGTATCCCTATGTAGTTTAGTTCAGGCTGGACTTGAACTCATTATATAGCCAAGCTGGCCTCAAACTCAGTGATTCTCCTGCCTCAGCCTCCCAAGTGATTATAGGAATGCACCACCTGGTCATCAGGTGGCTTTTTGAGGAGGGATTGGCCCAGTCAAAGGCCTCATCCTCCAATGCCCAGGCAGGCAGGATGAGACGCTGGCAGTCAGTGACTCCACCCCTGCAGAGTGGGTGTGGTCCAGGTTTGGGTCAGGAGAGACAATGATCCTCTTGAGAGAGCGCAGTAGTTCCAGGGGCTTGCCTTGACTGGCCCAGGTAGGAGCAGTCACACCTGCCTTAGCCTCACCTTCGTCTGCGCTCACCCATCCACCACCGTGTAGCAGCAGGACCAGGGAGAGCTCTGAGGGGTGGGGTGGGTGCCTGGAGCCCAGACTCGAATTCCCCAAGAATTCCAGGGACCGACACCAGCCCTGCCTGCAAGGTCTCAGACCCCGAATCTGGCCCACGTTTTCTCCCTGACCACAGCCTGGCTTTCCCAGGGTCACTGGGAGGAGCAGCTGCCCACACAGAAGGGCCTTGCACATGCCCCTCATGCCACCACACACACCCAGCTTCTCGGTTCCTGCACCTGCTCTGGTCCCCAGCCCGATGCCCACACCTGGGGCAGGCATCAGACCCCACGAGGCGGGGTCCTGGGAGGCCTGGCTGGATCTGGAGAGAAGCCAAGGGGGCAATAAACACTTGTAGGAAGAACCGTGCCAATCCAGCTAGCAGCACGCGGCTGAGCCTGTCAGCCAGGGCACTGCCCAGTGTCCCCACCCTTCTAGCACCTGGCCAAGACTGTCCAGGCCCATTCCTGAGCTCCAGACTTGAAATCTGCCACCCTGTCTTGGGCAGCACCCACCAGGAGTCTTCTGGACACCTCCACACTCCCATAGCCGGGCCCTGGGGAGTCAGTCTGTCCCAGAAAGCCTGTTTATCCGGCTCCCACCCTGGCTGCCCAGTCAGAGATGACGACAGATAGCGAGACTGCCCTCTGGTGACCTTGGGCTGTCGTCTTCACATCAAGCCTGGGCAGAGGTATGATTACCCCTGCTTAACAACTGGGAACAGCGTGTCTCAAAGAAGTGATGGGACACGGGCAAGTCCAAGTCTGGGGAGACAGCAGGGCAGGGCTGTGACCAGCAGCGGGGAAGGGCAGGTTAGTCCAGGCTCAAAGCTTGAGTTCCCTCAGGAGGAGGAAGAAGCCCGGGGCCAGGGCTGCTCTGGGGACCAGAAGGAGCTGCCAGGAATGTCAGGGCCCTGAGCAGGGTTCAGCTGGGGAGATGACAGTGAAGTCTGTAGCTGGGGCATAGATGAGGAAGGGAGAATTGAATCCCTGCAAAGGAGACGGGTCCCAGGCTCCTTGGGAAACTGAAGTGGGAGATGGAGAAATGGAGGCAGCTGCCCGGTAGTGCTGCCCGAGTCACCCACTGGCAGAAGTGCCATGAGGGAAGCGTGCGGCCTGGGGCAGCATCTCCTGCAGAGTGGGCTCCGGCTGCCAGGACAGGACTGCGGGTCATCGCTGGGTGGGCCTAGCAGTGGGCACTGGAAGGCTCACGCAGCCTGTTAGTGTGGTTTAGGAGCAGTCCCAGTCCTCCCCAGACCGCTCCCCAGCTTTTTAATGGGTCCACCTTCCTCTGCTCCCTCTCCCTCTGTCACAGCGCTGGGGATGGAACCCAGGGTCTCTCTCACAAGTCAGGCAAATGCTTTACCCCTGAGCTACATCGCTAGCCCTTTTATTGGTTTAATTTTGAGGCAGGGTCTCTCTCCAAGTTGCCCAGGCTGGCCTGGAATTTGTGATCCTCCCCGCTCAGCCTCCGAGGACCTAGGATTACAGGTGTGTGCACCGCCTGGCTCAGTGAGCCCAATTCTAATGGTATCCAGGGGTGTGGGCTCAGACGCTGGCCCTGAGCATCTGGGCCCTGCAGCTCAGCTGAAGGGCATCCAAGGGGCAGTGCTCTGTGCCCCTGAGCATGGCGTAAGCTGGCAGGCCTGGCCCACTCAAGGACCTCCATCCACCGAGCACCCCCACTACCCTCAGTTTGAAGGTGGTCCCTCCCAGTGGTGACATCAGCCCGCCCTGCTGGGGCCTCCTCTGGTCCAAGTCCCTGCTCCCAAGGGGGCAGGGGGAAGAAACAAGCAGCCTGGTGCCCTTAGAGAAGGGCGGGAACTGGGTTTGTTGGCAGCAGGAAAGAGATTTCCAGAAGTGGACAAACGTGGAGGGACAGTCACTGCCTTGGGACAGGGCTGGGGGATGAAGCTGCAAGTAAGGGAGAGCAAGAAGGGACATGAAAGAGATGTGGGGCTCCCCCCCACCCCCCTTTATTGGAAGGCGGGGAAGGCCAAGCTAAGGCAGGCTGTGGGGGTCATCAGAGGGTGTGCACAGGCCTGGAACCAGGTCAGACCCTCACAGGAGAGTGCTGGAAACGTCCAGCCTAGCGGCAAGGCCAGAGTGCCACTGAGGAGTGGTGGGGACAGGACCCGCTGGGGGAGGCGGAGAGGGGGCCGGGGTACTGCGGCCACCACATCAGCTCTGCGGTGTGGGTTAACAGACCAGATGTAGGGGAGCTGGGGACCACAGGAGGAAGCAATCTGCTGAGGCCCTGAGCTCTGGACCACCCTGAGTCCCTGCCCAGGGATGGCTGACCTCACAGTCCATAGGGTCCCAAAGGCCCCTGGCCATGGCTGCTGGTGAAGGAGTCCTTCCCATCATCCCCTCTGCTGCAGAATCTCCTCAGAGACTGACAGGTGCACATGCTGATGGCTCCACGAGAGAGGCAGGAAGAGGAGCAAAAGCTGCCCTGAGAAAGGCCGCTGAGACCCGCAGGGCAGGGCCGCGCGGTCCCTGTCCCTCTGCTCTTTGGAAGCCACCAGTGCCCATCTCCCAGTGCATCTCAAGGATGAGCCATGGCTCAGAAGTCTCTTGGGCTTCTGAGAAGGGACAGCTCTGTGCTGGGACCGTTGGCAGCACAAAAGTGCCAGGAGCCCCAGGCTCGGATAAATGGGCAGCTCCACATCAGTAGCTGTATGGCCAGGTAGCCTCAGGGAGGGGCACAAAGACTCACCACCCACCCGCAAGAGAGGCCAGTCCCCAGCCTAGACCGAAAGACCATGTCTGGGGAGCAGCCCTTCCTTCCAGCCTGGCACACCACCCACCCAGCCTGAGGGTGGCAGGCAGGGCTGAGGCCTAGGGCTGCCCAGGCTGGACAGGACAGAGCTTGCCAGGAAGGCCCGGCCTGAAGAATGGATCCAGGTGTTCAGGAAAAAGCACTGGACTGGGCCACAGTGGGGCTTGGGCCAGCTCTGGCCCTGTTGGAGGAGTGATCTGGGTTCAGTTTCCCCTCTGAGCGGGTCTGGTGACTTCCCCCTGTCTGTTGGGCTTGTCAGGAATTATGAGTCTGGAAGCTACCCAGATTCCCTAACAATGGTGGGAAGGCCGAAGTCCCAGGGGTGCCTGAGGACACGGAAAGCTCTGTGCAGAGCAACAAGGGCAGGCGAGAGGAAGACCTTCAGTAGTGCGGGAACCAGGGTCAGCTTCCCACACACACACACACACACACACACACCGCACCACACCCCCCGCCCTGTACAAGGTGGGTCCTCCCAAGTTCTCCTAGGGATGGCTGGAAGAGTCTGCGGGTACGGGCCAGGGGAACTGGGGACAGAAAACTGATCACTGAATCCGGTGGAAAGGTGACAAGGGGTCCCTGAGCCCTCTGCCCACTAGCCTCACTGCCTTTCTGGGTTTTCCTGTCCTTCCCTCTCTCAGCCTCTGTACCATTCTCTCTACCCAGTCTCCCACCCCATCGATCCCTCGTACTGAACTTCATCCTGCAAAGCCCCTCCTCTTCTTCTTTTTTGTCTTTTTACAGCACTGGAAATTGTACCCAGGGCCTTTACAGTGCGCTGTATCCGCAGCACCTATTTTTTATTTGGAGACAGGGTCTCACTAAATTGCTACGTTGCCCAGCCTGAACACAAACTTCGTCTTGCCTCAGCCTCCCAGAGTCCACCACCACGCTGTTCAGCAAGCCTCTTCTTGCACACTGAAACTCTCCTCTTCCTGGAGTTCTAGACTCTCTGTTTACAGTGATGCCAGGGATTGAACCCAGGGCATTGTGCGAGTTTGGCAAGTGGTCTGTTACTAAGCCACATCCCCAGCCTAGAGTTCTCCCATCTCTGAAACCCCATCCCATTGCTGTATTTTCCCCCCTCGCTGAATCCCATCCACACTTCCTCTGAGCTCTGGTCCCCAGACCATCCTTTTCTGGCATCCAGGGGTTAGCACTGCTGGGACAAGCAGCTAACCGAGATCATAAACTCAGCACCAATAAGGAATTAGTGGGACAGAGATTAAGAAAGAAGACTCTTTTTTTTTTAGCAGGGTCTCGCTATGCGGTTCAGGCTGAACTTGAGCTCACTTTGTAGCCCAGGCTGGCCTCAAACTCGCAAAGATCCTCCTGCCTCAGCCTTCTGAGTGCTGGGATTATAGGCGTGTGCCACCACGCCCAGCTAAGATTCTTTATTTGTAAGGAGGAAAAGCAAGACACAAACCTGCCTTGAAGAGGAGGGCAGGAAAGATGGATTCCCCTGGGGCCTCTGTCCTCAGCCTCCTTCGGTTTTCGGGGACCTTTCTCCCCTGGAACTTGTCATAATCTGATTGGCTCCGTAGTAAGACATTCCTTGTGGTGGGTGTTGTTTGACTTCCTCCTGCCCGCTTGCTTGCTGGTCCGGGCTGTGTCTCTGGGAACTACGCGTTGGTTAGGAAGAGCCTTCTAAACAAGGCAGTAGATGCGTGTGTATCTAGTGCTGTAATATAGTGACCCCACATATACATATGTATGCATAGGCGTGTGTATATTTTTATGCAGTAAATAAGAGCTTTCCTTTATGATAGGTAGCTCCCTCCCCCTCTGTCTCTGCATTTTACTGGAGGTGGGGAGGGGAGCTATTTTGGTTGGTGCACCCTGTTTCCGCCCCTGCCTCTGCTTATCTGGTCCTTTTAATTGCTCCCTCCAGCACAGTTTTAACTCTTTCTAGTCAGGATTAGCCAGAAAATCGAACAGGCTCTTACCCTATTCTTTCCCTGCTTACAGACGTCTCAGAGGCTCTTTTAAGACCCTGAAGACTCTCTGCTCAAGGCCTGCCCAGCTGGAGCCTGCAGTCCTGGGAAGGTCCACACAAGTGTAGCCACAGGTCCTGGAGCCCCAGGGGAACAGCATCTGGGCCGGAACTGATCCCCACCAGTGGGTCTCAGGTCTCAGGTTCTACTGGTTCCACCAAGGCCAAGGCCAGTCCTGGGGCTTCCCCCTGCAGGACACCCTAATACTGGGCATCCCTATAGGGGCCAGACTGGACAGAAGGTTACTGCTCCCTGCTGCTGTCTCAGAGACCCTACGAACACCCACAGTGGCTGACGCAGAACCTTTTTTTACTTACTGTTTTAATCACAGTACTGGGGATTGAACTGCAGCCTTTGCATTGAGCTACACCCCCAGACCTTTTTTTGTCAACAGGAATCTTGCTAAATTGCTAAGTTGTTCCAGCTGGGCTCAAATTTGTGATCCTCCTGCCTCAGCCTCCCAGAGTGCTAGGATTACAGATGTGTACCACCACACCCAGCTTCTACCCTAGAACCTTTGGGAATCTGCGCCCAGTTCTGGGCCTTGTCAGGCCTGGAGCAGAAACAGAGGCAGGAGGCTCAGTCTTGGAAAGAACACCGATTCACCCCTGCTCCACACCCACCACGCCTGCGGCCCCGTTCTTTGCTGCTTTGGGCCTCAGTCTCCAGGGGTCCTCAGGCCTGCCGGAATTTCCCTCTGGAAGGACGCGGCTCGCCCTCTTGGCTGCCAGCTCTGACTGCCATTGTGCGTCTGGCACCCACCCAGCACACCTTTGAGGCAGGGAGTGTTGATTGCTGTGTCTGGCACTACTTACTGGCAAGCCTCAGGCGCCAGCTGAGGCGGCTGCCAATCACTCGTGAGCTGACTGAATCCTCATAGCAGCCCTGGGCCACTAAGAGGCAGCAGAGGATCATGGATATGCCTGTGGAGGCACTCCTGTCAAACAGCTGGGGTTCAAATCTTCAGTCCTGTTTTAGCGGTGGGAACCTGGTAGCAGTCACTAAGCTTCAGTTTCTTTATCTGAATGAAGTTGAGTATATGAATTCATACATGTAATAGTTTAGTTTTTTGTTTTGTTTTGTTTTTTGTCTTTTTGAGACAAGGTCTCACTATGCAGTTTAGGGTAGCTTTGAGCTCACTTTGTAGCCCAGGCTGGTCTTGAACTCGCAACAATCCTCCTGCCTCAGCCTCCCAAGTGCTGGGATTACAGGTGTGCACCACCATGTCTGGCCTAGTTTAATTTTATATAATCGTGCAATCTACTTTTTTTTTTTTTAAACAGCACCTAGCGTGGCATGGTGGCACACGTCTGTAATCCAGCACTTGGGAGGCTGAGGC
>NW_004955845.1:0-16588 GCF_000276665.1 Chinchilla lanigera
TACCTCAGCCTCCCAAGTACTGATATTATAGGCGTGTGCCACCACACCCAGATCCAGAACTACACTGAATAGGAGTGGTTATAGTGGACATCCTTGTCTTATTTCTGATTTTAAAGTGAAAGCTTTCAGTTTTTGTCCATTTAGTATGATGTTGGCTGTTGGTTTGTCATAGATGGCTTTTATCAGATTGAGATAAAGACAATCTATTCTGATTTTCTGTAGGGTTTTTGTAGTGAATGAGTGTTGGTCTTTATCAAATGCTTTTTCTGCATCTATTGAGATGATTATATGATTTTGGTTTGAGCTCTGTTGATATGGTGTATTACATTTATTGATTTGTGTATGGTGAACAATCACTGCATTCCTGGGATGAATCTCACTTGGTCATGGTGTATAATCTTCTTGATGATTTGCTGCATTCTGTTTGCTAGTATCTTATTGAGGATTTTTGCATCTATGTTCATTAGGTAGATTGCCCTGTAGTTCTCTTTTTGGTTACGTCTTTCTCTGGTTTTGATATCAGAGTCATACTTGCCTCCAGTGATGAGTTAGAGAGTATTGCTTCCCTTTCAATTTCATGAAAGAATTTGAGGAGTATTGGTGTTAAAACTTCTCTAACTTTCTTCTAGAATTCAGCTGTGACTCTGTCAGGACCTGGGCTTTTCTTTGTTGGTAAGTTTTTAATTACATTTTCAATTTCATTAACTGATATTGGTTTATTCAGAATTTTTATATCTTTTTGATTCAGCATTGGTAATTCATATGTTTCTAAGAATCTGTCCATTTATTCTGTGTTTTCCATCCTATGAGAATAAGATTTTCAAAGTAGGTATTGATGGTCTTCTCAGTTTCCACAGGATCTGTAGTGATTTCACCTGCTTCATTCCTCATCACATGAACTGGCGTTTCTTTCCTTTTCTTGGTAAGACTGGGTAGGGGTTCTTAGTTTGTGTCTGTTCCAATATCCAACTTCCCAATTAGTTAAGACTGAGATATTGGTATCTGTTTGGCTCAGTCCTCAGTCCTTTAGTGTTGGGCTGTGGTGAGGTTATTACCCCAGAGCTTTCCAGTATTGTTACAGAAGGGAGAACAACTGATTACAACAGATATGACATCTTAGCTAAAGTTGTATAATTAGCAATAACAATAGCATCAAGCACAGTTTAGAAACTGACAGACTGTGGTAACTATTAATTTTGTACCTTAAACCATAGGAGCAAAATCTATAGTTACATGACAGAACTGATCATAAATTAGGAGCTTGTATGCATAGTGTCTCCTTTTGATAGAGTGGTTTTAACCTGTGGGGAAATTTAAGGATAGTGTATATAACAAAGATAACTGAAAAGGAAGTAGAAGCAAGGCTGGAGGACAAAGGATGATCACATAGGCTTGGGAAACTAGAGAGAGGGCAGAACAAAAAGAATGAAGGAATAAATAAGGAATTCTAAATAAGGAATATCTAAAGTTGATCTCTGCGTTTGGGGAATGGGATTAGTTTTCTGTGACGGGAGTTCTCCCCAGCCATTTAGAAGAGAGAAGGAAAAGAAAGATAAGATAAAAGAAAAGAAAATGAAAGAAACAGAAAAGAGAAAAATAAAAAGGGTGGCCCACCTGCCTGCTTCTATTCCATCTGTCTTTGTCCCCAAGCACAATAATGGTTCACTTAAATTGCCACCTGTTGGCTTCTATTGTTAAGGTTGCTTCGGATTTTTCCACCTCGCTAGTCCCACCTATCCATCATGTGTGCCCTAGTCGGGGCTTTACTGTGTCACTGGAATTCTCCTGGCCACCTGGTCCCACTGATGTAGGGGGAAGGAGCCAGTCTCTGGGATTGTTCCTGGGCCAGTTACCACGTCCCCTTTGAGAATGTTTCTAAGTGCAGTTTAGCAGGTAGGTTAAAGAGCTGGTGACCAGATTTTTAAAGCACCAAAATATATTTCTAATCTAACTCTACCCAGACATCTCTTGTTCCTTCTTTCCTTTCTGCCCATCATTTTGTTTTCTAACTTTCTCTTCTGCTTTTGTTTTGTTTTGGTGAGGAATGGAGTGGATATTAAGACTGCATTCATACATCGCATATTTAGATTAATCTAATATAACTAAGAACCTTAGTTGTCCCATTTGTAAAATCAGAATTATCTTAGCTTCAGCAGTATAACAGAGGTGGTATTGTGTTTGATTCTCTTGTTTTCATTTTATCATTTTTTTACATATCATTGTATCTCTAAACAATAAATTAATCAATTGTGCATGTTTTTGGACTTCATGTAATATTTTTCCATCTATCAATATGAGAATGTGTTTGTCTCCTGTTAATATGTTTATATGTTACATATATTATCTGTTAATATGTTTTATAAACATTTTTTATAAATTTGGAACTTTTTAAATTTGTTTTTGTTGTTTAAGACAAGGTCTCACTATGTAGTTCAGGCTGGCCTTGAACTCACTATGTAGTCCACGGTGGCCTTGAATTTATGGCAATCCTCCTGCCTCAGCCTTCTGAGTGCTGAGATTACAGGTGTGTACCACCATGCCTTGTTCTGGAACTTTTGATTTATGAACATAATGTACTTGTCCATTTAACTTATCTTCTATGTCTTTCAGTGAAACTTTATGAAGTTTATTTTGATTTATTCCCACTTACATTTTTGACAGTGTTTTATTATGAAACTTTTTAGAATTCCATTTTCCATTTGTCCCTGGATTCTAGAAAGTTATTATCTTGAAGGATCTTTATTTCTAGTAATTTATTTTATGTTCTTTTACATTTTTATACAATCATATAATCTGAAATCATTGAGATTTATTGTTTTTTCTTTATTACATTGTACCTTGTGTACAATGTTGAACTAGATATAGAAATACTAGTGGGTATTGGGGTCTTGGCCTAGCCCCAATCTCCTAAATGAGTCGACAGTGAATGGCTTAAATAAAAGAAATTACTAGTATGATTTGGGGGAATCCAGGAAGATCAGAACTGTCCCTCTCAGGAGTAAAGACAAAGAACTACACCAGAAAGCCCATATTTATTTGGTTTTCAAGCAAAGGAAGAGGATACTGAGGCAAAGAGGGACTGAGCAGGACCTTGGGAAGGTAGTTCAAAAAATTCTCCAAGCAGTAAATTTTGCCAGTTAAGAAGACTGATCTCTAAGGTTGGCAGATTTATTGCTCTGGAATAGGGAGTATCAGCAGCCAATGTCTTCAGCTGCTGCCATGGTGTTATCTTGACTTCAGAGCACTATGTATATGCTCTTTTCCAACACAACCAGAAGTCCCCGTGTTCAGCAATTTAACCTTGTACAGCCCCATCTCCAACAAGGGGGCATCCCTATCTTGTTCATGATTTTAAAGGGACTCATTGTAGTATTATGCATTTTATGTTTGCTCTATGTAAGTAGTAGATACCTTTTATCAGGTTAAAAAGTTCTTAGCTATTCCTGGCTTGCATTGTTTGTTTAAAATTATGAATTCTTCTTGATGAATCTCAAACCCCTTTTCCTACACTGATCAAAATAGTCAGATATTTTTGTTCATTATCTTGTTAATATGGCAGTGATAATATTTTTTGATAGTTTAGCTAACTCTGCTTTCCTAAAATCTACCTAACCTCACCATAGTTTGTTATCTGTTTTTAGTACATGGCTGGATTTCAACATGTGAATATTTTAATGCATGATTTGTACATCCATGTTCATGAGAAAAACTGCCCTGTAAATTTTCTTTCTTATATTGGCCTTGTTTACTTTGAGTACCAAAGTTATATATACTGGCTTCATAAAATGAGTTAAGTAGTGTTCTCTATCTTAATAATCTTTAGAAGATGGAGATTCTGTCTTAACTGTTAACACAGAGAAATCCCTATTTCTTGAATGTCTGTCCCACGCAGGTAGGATTTTAAATTTGATTCCCTTCCTGTCATCTCCCCAGTCATCCTTTCCCACATTTCTTCCTCCATTCTCTCTCCCTTCCTCCCCTCTCCACCTTGCTAAATTTACTTTCTTTTTCCTTTTCTATACCACTAATAAAACCACTTTTGAATTAAAACATAAAAAATAAATAGGGCTGAAACCAAGAGGATATTTATTTTAGTAAATATTTTTCACATTCCAAAATTTAATTTTTATTTTTTTATTTTTTATTTTAAAGAGGGTAAAACACAGTAACAAAATAACAACATGGACAGAAAAAACCCACAAAAACAATAAAAATGGTACAGGGCTTCAAAAGATAGGAATTAACAGTGGTTGTTATATTACATATTGTTATCTTCAACAAGGTTGCTCAGATTACTAGATATAAGGATGCAAGATTGATCAAACCATTAAAGGGAATAAAAAATAATAAAAAAATTTGAAATGATGCAGAGCTTCACTAAACAAGATGGTAGGAATTCACCAGTGGTTGTTATATTGCATATTGTTGTCTTCAAATCAGTTGTTCAGATATAAGCATGCAAAATTGGTCAAAAAATGTCAACATTAATTGTTCCTTTCAATAAACCAATAGACATCAGAGTACAATTAGCCTACATATATATTCCCTTCCTTCTTTCTTTCTTTTTCTCCTTTCCCTCATCCAAGTTGTTCCTTTCCTTTGAGCAATTTCTTTCCCTTTCACAATATCTATTCCAAATTTAATATTTCTTTGTGTATGGTGTGATCAACTGCCTAGTTTGAGGAGTCCTGAAGTAATTTAAAATAATACTGATTGTTAAATGAGGATTTCAATCTTCTGTTCATAACTACCTATTTTGAAATATTTTGAGAGCTATTTCAGTCACATTCATAACATGGTAATTCTAGACCTTTACCTTGTGACACTCACAGTAAAGAGAAACAATTTAATTTTGTAAAAACAGATCTTACTCATAGCAACAAGAGCCCTTCCCAAATAAGCTATGGTGATTTTCCAGGTTTTTCTATAAACTTTTAGTTTTATGCTTTATATTTCATATATACCTTCCTCTCTTCTTTCAAGTAGGACAAATGCAATTTTCTTCATGAAGCATTATCTCTAAATACTAAAAAGTACTTCAATTCTTTGGAAGAAAAACCTGGAGCTTTTCCCCTTTGGTTTTAGTTAAAATATAAATATTTTAAAACCTTCAATATCAATATGATTTCTTTTCTTCTAGTGACTTAGTGGCTAAATACCAGCTGCTTTTTACAAAATGCAAATTCCTTATTCAAAACATAATTAAGTTGTAGCATACATAGTTATAAGCAATTATCATCTCATAGTATATAAAATTTGAATTTTGGGGGTAAAATGTGTATAAATGCACAGCTACAACTTTGGAACCAAGAAATAGTTTGGTTTTTTTTTTAATGCAGTATGTTATAGCATGAGTACCATTTTTATGTAAATGTAAAATCTCCCTGAAAGAACATCAATTAAGCCTGCCTCTGTGGGAATTTTCTGGGGTTCCTACTAGCTAATTAGGTCATTTTACAGTGAGAACAGACACCAGCCACAGAGTCTTGCTTAATTTTCTAGCCATGCACACTGATTAAGAGTACCAGTGTCCACTCTGTCACTTCTCGTGAGCAGACCCCACCCACTCAAGTCAAGCAAATAGAATTCACTTTAATGAACTGGAGTATTCCAAAAGAGAGATTTCTGAGTTTTCATCAGTTACCCAGATGCCCCTTCAGGAAGGACTTTGTGTTTACTTCCTAGGTCTTCCACAAAAAATTACTACAAACCAGGTAGCTCAAAACAACAGAAATGTATTTTTTTTATAGTTCTAGCAGTTAGAAGTCTGATATCAAAGGGTCAGTTCCAGGACACATACACACACACACAAACACACAAACACACACACACACATACCCAGGATACTAAAATCCATGGATGTTCAAGTCTCTTATATAAAATACCCCAATATTCACATATAATCTATCTGTACAGATTATATATTTGCATTATATATTTGATCTATATTGCATTATAGATTATATATTTGCATACAATTTATCTGCATGCACATCTTTCTGTATATTTTAAATCATCTCTATGTACTTAGAATACCTATACAATGCAAATAAATGCTATGTAAATTGTTGTATAGATTAAGAAATAATGACAATATAGAGTCTGCACATGTTCAGTACAGAAGCAATTTTTTCTGAATATTTCCACTCCTCCATGGTTGAATCTGTGCATGCAGAACATGCAGGGCTGGCTGTCTAAGCTGAACTATGTTACCTGCAGAGGCTCTAGGGGAAAATACTACTTGCTTCTCCTAGCTTGCCTTGGTTCATGGCAGCATCTCTGTCTCCATCTTCACATGGCCTCTCCTCTGAGTCTCAGAGGACCTCAGAAGACTTCTCCTCTTCTTTCCCTTATAAAAACATTTGTCAGTGGATTTAGAGGCCCCTTGCATAACCCAGGATGTTCTCACCTTTAAATCCTTAAATTAATTACATCTGCAAAGAGCCATTTTTCTAAATGATATCACATTTACCGGTCACTTACAAGAAGATACATATTTCAATGTATTAAAAAGTAAGAATCTGAGGAAAGTACAGTGGAAAATAAGATAAAGCTTGGAGTAATGTTAATACCCAAAGTTCATACATTGCTAGAGGTAGGCATGACATTTAGTTCTAGCATTCCATTTAATTAATGGTAATTGCTTTGCTAGAAGGAGATAGAGTTACATGAATTCTCTAGTCATCAGAATCTATTTCATTCCAGATGATTTATCTAAGCTAATCACATCAATCCTATTTTTCTTGCAGGTGCATAGTTTAAGAATGTGTGTAGGACTGAATTCTGGGAACCCAGATGTAGGAAAAGTCTTCAGAGGAGGAGGGATTTCCAGAAAAGGTCTCCTGATTCTTTTTGTTTTTTAGACAGGTCCCCTTATGTAGCTCAGGCTGTCCTTGAACTCACTGTGTAGCCCACGCTGGCCTCAAACTCACAGCAGTCCTACCTCAGCCTCCCATGAACTGGGATTGTAGGCACATGCCACCATGCCCTGCTTCCTGATTCATAAAAAAGTGACAAGAGCTGGATGCAGTGGCATACATCTTTAATCCCAACTACTTGGGAGACTAAGGCAGGAGGATGACAAGTTTTAAGCCAGCCTGGGTAATTTATCAAGACCCTGTCTCAAATTTTAAAAATTAAAAATGAGCTGCAGGGCTGGAGATGCAGCTCAAAATTCTCTAGATTCAATCCCTAGTACTGTAGAAAGAGATACAGACAGAGAGACAGAAAGACAGCCAGACAGCCAAGAAGAGGCATAGTCTCCTTTCTTCCCCTGGATGTTGTCAAGATCTAATGCCTGGAACTAATGATCTCTTTTACTATCAGTTTGAGAGTGAAGCCGAGACCTAGAGCTGGGCAGAGCCAACAGAATTCCTACAATGAGGAGTCAGGGCCCTGGTTTACTGGCGTGGAGCCACGTAACCTCAAATCGGGATTTTCTGTTATTTTCATCCAAAAACATCCTAAGTGACATAAAAGCATTTGAGAACAAGGCTTTGAAGTGCAAGGCTTTAAATAATAGGCTGAATTCTACTCTTTAACTTGTTCTGTGTAAGCCTGAGAAAGAATTAAGATCTTTAAACACTGGTTCCTTCATCTATAAATTGGGGTAGGCAATACCTTCTATTACAAGGTTAGAGTAAAAATTTAGTAGAGAAAAAAATCATATAAAGTGTTTAGCACAGAACCAGCTGCATCATAACACACGGAGGAGAAATACAGATAATCCATATGCAGTTGACTGACACTTTGAAATGGCTGTTGGACTTTCTCAAGCAGTAATTCAGGTTCTCAACCTGTTCTTAGTGAGAACAGAAGATGGTTGACTACTTCTTGCTGTAAAACAACCTGCTATGTGTTGGGAGGTCATTAGTAAGGATCTTGTTTGTTAATCTCAACTGTAGTTAATAGCTAAAACAAAAAAAATTTTTTTGGTACCAGAAATCAACTCAGGACTTTGCACTTGTCAGGCAGGCACTGTGCCACTGAGCTATATCCCTGGCCCTAAAACCAAAAGTATTAATTTATTGACCATTGTTCAAATAAGTTGTGCTTAGAATGAAGGGACACAATGTGACAAAGGTAGGGCTCAAGCATCATCACCAAGAATCCAAGCAAACCATCACCAGGATGGTGTTTTCTGGTTCTACTGCTATTTCCTGTGCATCTTTCTCTTTGTCTCTGTAGAGGTGCTGTTTCCATCTGCTTGCTACCCCTCACACCAATAGTCTTTGGTAGGACAACTTCTACTTCTTTGTGGTCTTACAGAGCCAAATTCCTTAGAGCCTCCAAAGAGACTATGGCAATATTGGTTGGTTTCTTTCAACAAACCAGTGACAGTTCCTCACTAGACCATCTCCATCCAGTCCAGGGATCTCCCAGCATGAGGCCCTGACCAATTTGATAGCAGAGCATCTCAGTGTAGTAATGTATAGTCAAGGAGCAAGGGTGAGGTAGCTGGCTGAGGGAGGAGGTGGGAACTGCGGGAAAAATGTAGTTGACTGCTCTGGATAGGTCTATGTACAGGCTTGGTTTTTACCTTTCTCCAGGAAGCAGTAAAAAATGGCTAATTTAATTGTTTCTTAGAAACAGAGATTGCATCTTTTAAGTATCACTCATTACCTAAAAGTATTGCAAATAGCGTGTTGTTACAAATTTTAAAATAAAATGTAAATGTCAGTGTTTTAAAAAAGCATTAAGAATATGCTGTTTCACAAACTGGGCTTTTTTTTTTTTTTTTTTTACAAAGAGGAGTATTGCAAATACATTTCTATATCTCAATGCTTTTCTTCAATTATATTTCTGCAGCATTACCTTTAATAGCTACAGAAACTTCACTGTATGCCATCCATATGTTCTATAATGCAAGTAATGTACACAACCAAGCATTCATGCAAGATTCAGTGAGTCTTCCAGTATTTTTGTTGTTGTTGCAATTATAAATCCTTTGACCACTGGAACTAAATTCCTTTACTTCTTATTGATCTCCTAATGTCCTTAATGGGATTGCAGGCTCGCAATATTTATGTAATATTAAATTTTAAATATATATGACAAACTTCAATAGGAACATTGAAATATTTTTATAAATTATACATTTTCTTATAGAAATTTCTATTGGCTTGCTAAATAATTGCATCAAAATTTTTGCTTTCCTTCTCTCCATTTAGCACCATAACTAAGTTACATTATGACGGTAGTGAACATACTACTCTGAGATTGTAGTAGGTCTTATTTTTACTCAGAGTTAACATTCTTCTGTCATTTACCAGCTGCTCACTTTCTGCAATTCCTTTTATACTTGGAATCATAATAATTGGGTTTGTAGCTCAATTTTTTGTCTGTTAATATAGGTAAATCTCACTAGTAGTTCTATTCATCTTTTGATTAAATTGATCATATTGCATAAAACAGTAAGCTGTTACTATTTAAGTGAAACCAAAGTAGATTCTGCTAGGCCTTTTTGATTTGCAAATTTACATGTAAAAGCCATGTCCATATAGCAGTTAAATGCTCAGGTTTTTTTATAATAGCACAGCATGAAAAGAAATAGCTTTTATATTTGGTAGCATACATTTATTTCAAAAATATGGATGTACATGTTTTTAAATATATATGCATTTCCTATTGTGGTAGGCCTTATTGCTTACAGACATGGAATAAATGATTTAACTATCAGGCCAAATATTTACAAATGTTCTTGGTTATTACATCTTATCTATATTCAACCAGTAGTTAGATGCTTTCTTTTCTGCTCTTTTCACCTTAGCAAACAGGAGCGAGTTTGGCACTTTACTTAATGATTAACTATGTCCAAAGGCTCCAACAATCCTGATGGCTAAATAATGGAAAATAGCTCAACCTTAAATTCCAGAAAAATATGACCTTTTAAGGGACAACTGTTATGACATGCACGAAATTCCTTAAATAAATGTAATGCAGACATGCAAGATGCAGTAAGAAGGGGCTGGGGATTTAGCTCAGCGGCAAAGCGCCTGCCTCGCAAGCGCAACGTCGTGAGTTCGGTTCCCGGTACCGGAGAAAAACAAAAAAAAAAAAAAAAAAAGATGCAGTAAGAATCAATGTACTAATTCAATATACTTGGGAGACATTGTGATGTGGGAATTGACAGGTTATTTTTTATAGGAAAGTCTGATATTCGTTGTGGACAGTGTTATTATGACCTTAATGATCTGCATGAAACAATGAGCTAATTATCTTAAATGCTTTACTTTCTATACCTTCGGGGATCAATTTCACCCAAAAATGAACTGAGCCAGCTCCACATGTTCTGCTCTCAAGCAGTGACCTCTCTGATTCAAATGCAAAATGCTATTGCAGATGAAATTCACTGGGACAAAATGTTCAATAGAAAGATTACATTTCCAGTGGGGCAGAAAGATATTTGCCAGCATCTCATTAAGGCTTCGATACAAAGTCTTGGATTTCAATCAGCATTGAGATAGAATGGCAATAATCCAGTAGCAAGAATGTAGCTAGGGCTTTGTTTCCCATAGCATTATGCATTTTCCCCATCTACAATAAAATCTTGAAAAAAATTTCCAAGAGAATAGATATGGAAAGAAATAACCTTGTAGTCATTTTAATGTCAGCCACACAACACGTACCAGGAAGCCTCCGCGGCCTGATAACTTTGCCTCTCACTCAGGGAGGAGAAGGTGACATCATTTACATTTAGCCCAACAAGTGAAAAAGGCTGAAATTCTCTGCACCGTAAATGTAGCATCAATTCTTCCACCTCTGCAGCCCCACCTCCCATCATTAATATAGCCCAGCCATTTTACCGCCAGCATTTTATCCTCTTCCCCTCAAAGTAATTTACTGACTTAATGGAAATGTGAGAGATTTGCCTTAGCAGATTTTATGAATTTAAGCGAAAGGTCCCGCTGAACATTTCCCTCTGAAGAGAGGTTATTCTTTGGTCAGGAGGCATTTGTAATAGTTCAGTAATCAAAAAAGATTTGCTTCGGACTTGCTAATTTTCTCAGTCTCTTAAGTAACAAAAGGGTCTAAACTCTGCCTCTCAATTTAAAGTGAGCCCCATAAAAGCTTCCAGCTTAGCAGAAGTCTAAGAGTCCACATCTGAGCTTTTAGCCCCATTTCAATTTGTGCAAGTGTAATATCATTAGGGACTGATTTCTACTGGAGAGTAGTAGTGGCTTTTCATGGAATTTAGTTCTTTATCTGAGCGGTGGCTGGTGGGGGAACATGTAGACTAGGGCCAATTACTGCAGAAATAAAGCTTGTTTCTCCTGAAGGGTCAGAATATCTGAGTACACTGCAAATTTCCTGAGAAAGAAAGTCTCTTTCCTATGAAACTTTTGGTCAAATGTTGCCAAGTAAGAACTCGATTGGATTTTGATTACAGGGTAGAAAATTCAACTATATTCTTAATTTACATGCTGCATCTCAATTAGGCAGAATTGTGTCACTGTATACGCAGCTGTCCCAGCATCTAGAACGGTGCCAGAAACTAGGATGCTCAGTAAATATTGGCTGAATGAATGAACTGCATTCAATAAAGCCATTATCATTTTTCAATTACCAAAAGAAACTGTCCCTTTGCCTCAGGTTGTATCAACAGCCTGCCATTCCTTGGCCGGCTTCTTTGGATGGTGGTGCCAGCTCCTCCTGCTTCCAGGTCCTTTTTCCTGGAACCAACTAATCAAACTGTGCAACTCTGTGGAAAAGTGTATACTGTGGATTAGGACCTCTTAACCCAGGAAACAAGTAGAAAGAAAAATAACCCATGAATCTATAATCTCGCACAACACCCTTGATCCTTTAAATAAAATCTACCCAATTGAGAGCCAAGGATAACCATATTTGCTGGTATCCCTGGCACCGCTCTAATTTTAAACTATCTTGTCACACTGCCTGTTAATCCATTGTTAAACCATGTGTTCATCATTAATTAGACAGGAACATAGGGAGAAGCGGAGAAATGATATCATAAAAGGAAAGGAAAAGGTTCTGCCCAAGCTTAATTGAATAAATTATCTCCTTGGTATGTATCATTTCATGAATTATTAAAACTCCTACCACACAGGGGCAGCTTCCCCCAAATAAGGTAAAATACAATATCAGGTGTGTTAAGGACAGCTACGGTTGGTTTGTAAGTGTCTATGAAGAGTGGTAGCTAAGAAAACAATACACTTGAGGAATTAGAAGTAGTTCAGTATGACAGAAATATAAGCAAGATTGTTTCCTTTTCAGTACTATCTTCGCCTCTGTTAATATTCTTCCTGAAACACCTTGCCACTCCTAGTAGTTTTCCCTGATCACATTGTCAGACCCTATCTAGGGAGCCTTATCTGGCTTATCTCATTGTACATAGACATGTTTATGAAAAGGTTAAACTATACTGATGTTTGTCAACTTTTCCAGGGAAAGAAAGAAACTTGATTCTCCCCTGTAGCCTCCAAAACAGAACACAGCTCTGCCAACAGCTGACTTTAGCACAATGAGACTTGTTTAACACATCCAAACTATGAAACTGTAAGATAATATGATATCTGTATGTTTTAAACTACTGTATTATATTATTTCACATATTTGAACTATGAAACTGTAAGATAATATCTGTATTGTTTTAAATAAGTGAATGGCAATTGGTTACAACAGCAATATGAACCTAACAGAAGATAAGATGAATATATATAGAGATATAGATATAGATGTAGATATAGATATATAGAGAGAACAGTTTCATCAAATAAGATTATGTAATTATCAGATGCTTTACTTGTGTGGTTTGGATGAAAATGTTAAAAAGCTAAAGGAAATTCTGAGAAAGGAACAAGAAGTAACTAACATTCACTGGACATGTGTAACTTAACAGGCAGTGTGTAAGATACCTCAAATTCAACATCCCATTGAATTAATTCCAGTGTTTTGACAATTGAATAGGAAAATGGAAAATTTGGAAATACATTGACTTCTTCATAAGAGGCTCACATACTCATCAGGTGTGAATTTAAATGGAATTTGGGTTGTGATGCTCTGTTTCAATTGTTTTGGAGAATATTCCATTTAAAATAGCAATCATTTTTTAAAAAGTAGACCTAAGTACAGTATTCTGCTTTATGCAGTGTTTTCACTGGGAACTCCAGTCACCAGGACTGTGTGTCATTCTCAGCACTGAAGCTACTACAGTGTCAAGAGTATGGGAATTTTTAAAAAGAGCACTGTAAAGTTTTAAAGATGGTCATTAAGCCACGCCCTTATATAAATTATAACATTCCTTGTTTGGCTTCTCTTGTTACAAGTTCTTGTGGTTTGTAGAAAGTAGTTAGAGGAAACTGATTCTGTCCTGGCTTCTTTGCTTCTTTTTCCACTTGAAGTAGGATATCATGTATTTAAGATGCAGTTGGTGTTTTTTCTGTACATACAGTCAGACATGAATAAAGAAACTGCATCCAAATCCAGAGAAGCAGAGAAAAGAAATTAGAGGGAAATGGAAGTCAGGAAATGTATATTAAAGGATCAGGGCAGGGAGTAGAACAAATGATCCTAAAAGACTTGGTTCATTAGACTGGATTAAGTTGCTTAATCAAGACAGGAAGCAAAGAGCTTGTGAGGCTCTAGGACTTTTGTAATGTTTTTAAAAATTTAACTTCCTAAAAATAATTTAACTTCTTAATAGCTGAGTGACATATTTGATCAGTGAATGACAATTATCATATAGAGCATATATGATTTCAAGTTCTTCAAATGAGAAAGACTCAAGGCCAGGGAACACAGTATAAGGAAATATTTGGGATAAGACAGTTAGGACTTGAGTCCTATCTTCCTCTGCTTTCTGAAGGCAGTAAAATCCATTTGCTGGTTCTGTACCCAATATTTTAATTATACTCTAGATCATTTCTCTAGGGATGTTTGGAGAAAAAAGTATTGATTTTTTTTTATAAGTAACTTTCTTAGAATGAACTGAGTGAATCACAATAACTCTAAGGGAGTTTTTAAGAAGAAAATTTTCATGATCAAATTCTGAACTAAGAAAGCAATGCAATTTACATTATTTTAAGTTAGCAACTTACAATAAAATAAGCACAAAAGCAAGAATTTTCTATTATATTCCTAGCTACACAAGAGTCTGTTCAGTTCAATGAAATACTACAAAAGACACAAAGAAACTAACATTTCCAGAGTGCCTGCTATGTTGTGGATACTGGGTACCAATTTACTGTGCATATAACTGTCAATACCTCCCTGAAAAGTAGAGAGTAGTATGTTCATTTTTCAAATGAAAAAACTGAGGTTCAGAGAGGTGAAGCAATGTATCTTAAATCACATAACCTGTACTTGACAAGACCAAAAAAGAATCATTCCACCTTTCCACTCTGTTCTCGGGGACTTAACTGTCTAGTAGGGGGTATGACAAAGACCTGAAAACATAACTAAGGAAACCAGAATGCTTTAATGTCTTTAGGGATGCATAGAGGCTCTTGGTGTTTCAAAGGAGAACAATCCCCTTGGACTGGAAATGGCAAGCGCGAGGCCTAGCCTCCGAATAGAGCTCAGGTTGGAATTCTTTGTCATGGCAGAGTGGATAGCATCAGACCAGACCACTTGGAGTCTTGCTGACCATTCAGAGCCATCTGATTAGGACACATGAGATAGTCAGGTCTTGCTGAGAAAATGATAGCTTCAGTGCATTTCCCACTTCTGTTGTGAGGACCTGCTAGCTCTGGCTCTTAATCACCAGCTGCACACATCTTATCCACTTGCCACCTAGTCACTAACCCCAGCCACCTTGTTTCCCCCTCAGTTCCTCAGACGCAGTAAGCTGTCTCAGAGCTCCTGGACATGACTGTACTCACTGTTCTTCAGGATTGCAATATATTATATCAGGATTCTTAGATAGAATCACCAGAAAATGCTTCTGGCTAACATAAGCCTCAGATAAATGGATTGAAATGTATTGGGTGGCTCATAGAATTTCCGGGAAGCTTGGAATATCAGGTTTGCAAAACAGGAAGAAACAAAGCAAGGGTGGACAAACAGCGCGTCAGACAAAAAGCATACTCAGAAGGAGGGCACTGTTGGTTTTGCCTCTAGATAGGATGGTCTTGGACCACAGGAATTACTACTCCTGAAACTAGATGTTAACTACCGTAGTCACTGCCAGCAAAACAATTTCTCTGCTCTGCTTCTTAGCCTTACTAGCTCTTGATTCACTCGTTCCCTTGGGCAGGTGACACTGACCAAGTCTGGGTCACATGCCCCCGTTCTAACTGTAAGGTGTGCTGGGGATAGGAGTAAATGGGCTTTGGGAAAGGGTGCCTCTTCCTGAAACTCATAATGAGAAGTCCTCAAAAACAGGAAAGGGATTCATTTGCTGAGGAGTCCAAACTTCTCACCTCTCTCTTCTTCTTCCTCTGGTTACCTTTTCAAGACTGGCTTCTTATTGGCTTCTTACCAGTTTAGGTCTTCCCTGAACTAACTCCCGTAAGAGACTTTCCCTCAACTACCTTATCTTAGAAGAGCTTCAGTCTGTTGGGTTCAGCTAGCTCTCTCTTCACAGCACTAGCCCAGTTTTTTTTTAAAAAATTGGACCATACAATTATGGGCAGAAGGACTTTGTGTTCATCACAAATGTTTCCCAGTGCCCATGACCCTGTCTCGCCTAGAGAGCTCTCAGTAAATATTTGTTGAATGAGCAAATAAATACATGAGCATTTACAGCGTAGAAAAACTATTCGTTCAATTTTCTTCAGCTCAAATGTAGCTTCATATTGAAAAGGGATTTTCCACAAATTACATGGGTAATTAATTGGGTTATTTTATGTCCTCACTCACAGGCTTGTTAATCAGCAAATTATCACGTACAGTTTTGAAATATCCATGTAAAACATTTAGTGAGTAATACTTCCCTAGCTGGTATGCTATCATGCTGTGGGTTTTCACTCAGCATTTTGTGCTCATAATTGGCCAGCCCTTTTACCTGAAAAGATAGGGGATAAAAAAATTCCCTTGACTACTCAGGATACTGAGACAGGAGGATTGTGAGTTTGGCGCCAGCCTGGAGTCACACAGCAAGCCTGAATCAGATGGAAGGAAGGAAGGAAAGAAGGAAGGAAGGAATGAAGGGAGGGAGGGAATGAGGGAGAAAGGGAAGAAAGGAGGGAAGGAATGAAGAAAGGAGGAGGGTGGCAGGTAGGCAGAGAGGGAGGGATGGACAAGAAAGAAGGGAGAGGGCGAGAGAATGGAGGGGAGCCTTTGAAAAAGTGTATTTTGCTCCTTGTTACAAATCAGGTATTATAATCTTCTTATAAAAGACTTCATAACTGTGGTCCAGAAGTAGCATTAAAGATGATGGTTTTCTACTCTACTTCACTGAGATCATTAAATCTTTTAATGAGTATTTTTCCTTCCACTACACTAAGTCTCTAATGGTGCTTCACCATCAATTCCATCAACTGCAGCAACTGGAAAAATATATTTTTAATTTGCCTATGTACATCAATATATAGAATGAGCCTAGCCAGTCTCCACTTACAGCAAGCTGACTCTTGGTCTTGTGCTTCTGTATTTTGAACATAACTCTGATCTGCTATTTTTTTTA
>NW_004955846.1:0-1100 GCF_000276665.1 Chinchilla lanigera
GCTCTGGGGAGGCCGCTCCATTGACCACTTACAGCAGAGGAAAATCATCCTCAGGGTCAGTGGGCAGGACAGGAAAAATTTTTTCTTAGGGGCTTTTTAAATTTAAACTTCATGGCCAGGTGACCTGGTTTTCATCACTAAGCAGATTCCCTCTTCCTGGTAGGTGCAGGCATGGAGCCAACACAGGAAGTGGAGAGTTCTGACATAGTCCAAGCCAGGAATCAGTGTATGGGAATTGATCAGTCTGGTCGTTCAACCGGGAATCTATTACTTTGTCCCAAACTTGGTGAACAACTTCTACATTTAGGGCTCCCTCTGGTGGCTCTATGAGACATAGGCACAGGCAATTGATCTCAGAGAAGAGACAGAGCTGCGGTCTCAGGCATGACCAATCACCAATCAATCTCACAGAATTGGAGAAAACAATTCTAAAATTGATTTGGAACCAGAAGAGACCTAGAATAGCAAAGTAAATTCTGTACAACAAAGGCAAGGCAGAGAACGTCATAATCCCTGATTTTAAATTATACTACAAAGCTACTGTGATAAAAACAGCATGCTACTGGCTTAAAAAAAAAAAAAGACCTAAGGATCAGTGAAATAGAACAGATGATGCAGAAACAACTCCAAACATACTCATCCACTTTATGGTTGATAAAAGAGCCAAATAATTCTACTGGAAAAAAAGATGGCCTCTTTAATAACTACTGCTGGAAATACTGGCTTTCCTCGAGCTGAAGATTAAAACTAGACCCATATCTTTCACCATGCACCAATTTAAAATTGAAATGAATCAAAGATATAAATATTAAAACATAGACACTAAATCTGCTGGAAGAGACAATAGGTAGAACACTTGAAAAGAGTGGTATAGGCAAATACTTTAGGAACAAGACCCTGATCACACAGGAAATGTCACAAAGAATGAACAACTGAGATCTCATCTCATTACAAAGTTCCTAACACAGCAAAAGAAACCTTGATCACTCTTCACCTGTGTTACCCTATGTTAGTCAGAATACTCAGTTTCCGTTTCAGCTATAACAAACCAACAGCCAACATCATACTAAATGAACAAAAACTGAAAGCTTTCACTTGAA
>NW_004955846.1:2548-3634 GCF_000276665.1 Chinchilla lanigera
CCCGCTCTGACCTCTTACTTCCGCACAGACCCCAGCCAAAAGTACCGCCTCCAAACCACGCCCCTAGCCCCGCCTCCATTGCCACACCTCTAGCCTGCTTAATAAAATGCCTGGTACTTCCACAACAAACCGGATCTGCGCCATCAGCCTTGTCTCCGGTGTCTTCTTTGCACCATGTCTCCGCTTACCATGGGCCCAGGTCCCTCGACCCAAGGAGGTTCTACCTCAAGTGGCGCCCTTGAACAGGGACCCTGTGCGCCCCCTGGGAGTCGGTAAGTGGCCCCCACCCACATCATGGGCCCCGCACTTCATAAGGACCGGCACCCGCAGGCACAGGCTCTTGCTGCTCTCTTACACGCTAGACATTGTAAAATTTCTTATAAGACCCTCTGCCAGTACTGGAGAATTCTCCTTCCCTTTAATCCTTGGCTGAAAACTGTGAATCTGTGCGACCCGCAAACATGGTCACTTCTTATCTGGCGGGTCCAAACGGCAGAACAACATGAAGGGAAAATCTTTCCGGTAGGACTCCAGCCGGTTTTACTTACTATCAGAGCTTGCTTAACAGGCTCAGAAAGCATTACTGGGGCGGATTCGGAAGCCTTCCCCCTCCTAGCAGACTCTGCTGCGTGTGCAGCGGCAGCTGCAGACACCGAGCCTTTCCTCACGGAACAGCTCGAAAAAGGCCTCTCCCTGTTGGTGCCCCTCCCATCCGAACCAAACGCCAAAGAAACCCCCAAGCCAGACGATATAAAACCTTTCACTCCCCCACCTAAATCACGCAATATATACCCCTCACTCGCTTGTTTAAAACGAGAGCCAAAGATGGCGCCAAGTAAAAATCCTCCACCCTAATGGCGCTGCCCGGGTCTACTTCCTCTTCATCACACAATAAGCTCTGCCCCATGATGAAGGCGGAAGTTAACTGGGATGAGCCTCCGGCTTATCCTGCAGCGCCACCTGCTGGCACTACTCAGACATCACACCCTAAAAATCCGTGGGATTTATATCATACAAAAAGAGATTTTATTTTTATTGTTTTGTTTTGTTTTATTTTAAAAATAAAAGGAGGAAAATATTAACAGA
>NW_004955846.1:9693-11530 GCF_000276665.1 Chinchilla lanigera
GACTCGCTGGAGGGTCTGGGCAAAGGCAAAGCACAGACTCGAATCCACGGGCCCTGCAGCTCCCGGAGTACTTGAGCTCTTGGCACAGGGCACGTGGGGCTCAGAGAGTGTGCTTGCCTGGCTCAAAGAGCCTGCTCGCCCAGCCCCCAGCTAGAGAAGTCCCCTGGGCTTCTCAGTCCCCATCTACTCTCTGCCACCACATCGACTCAGTCTGTAGTGTCTGCGGGGTCTTTGTTCGCGAGTTCTGCCCTCAGGGATCAGTTGGGAGGTACCTGGCCCTCTCCACATGTTTCAGCTGGGAATCGTGGTGGTGTGCATCCAGCACAGACTCAACCCCATGAGCCCTGCCACTCCCGGGGTGCTCGCTGTCTCGGCGCAAGGCACGCATGGCTGGGGGAGCCTGTTCGGCCGGCCACAAAAAGAGATTTTAAAGTACAACCATCCCAACAATGGGGTCATTATTACGAAGGATTATGCAAAGTCAGAGACAATCAAGCAAAAAATTGGGAACAATGGGAAGCTGAAATAAATGATATGTTTCCTGTAAATTTAAATCAAAATCCTGCACGTCCTTTAAGATGGTATCCTCATGAACATTTCACTCTTAAACGCTTGAGAGAAGCCATCAGGGAAGACGGCCTTCAAGGCCCATATGCACAGCAGTTAATTGAAGCAATTAGCATGGAAATGAACTGCCCTACAGACTGGAAACAACTGGCTAGAGCTGTCCTTACTGATGGACAATACTTAGACTGGCTGGCTATGTTTACAGATGAATGTGAACAGCAAGCCAACCGAAATCGCAGAACTAATGTACCACTAAACTATGACAGCCTAGCAGGCGAAGGTGTATATGCCTCTCCTGCTGTACAGGCACAAGGCCCACCACAATATTTTGACCAAGTGAGAGTAATAGCCTTAAAAACATTTAACCATTGCCATGCTGGACCAACTATCCCAATTAACAAGCTTATTCAAGGAGCCAATGAGGATTTCGCCTCTTTTGTCTCCAAGGTTGTAGAATCTTGTAAGAGAAAGGTTGATCACCCAGAGGCCACCAAAGCCCTGGCCAAACAGCTTATCTTTGAGGGGCCTACCCCCACGTGTAGAACCTTAAGAGCCCCTATAAAAAATGAAGATCTAGATCGCTGGATACTAGCATGCAGGGAAGTCAATGCACAAGGTGCTCAAGCGTTAGCGACAGCGCTTGCCAATGCTTTATGATTAAATAATACTTTACCTTTATGCTTCAATTGTAAACTATTCCAGGGCCCCTTGTACAAGGAGCCACAGGTCAACAGATGGTCAACAGATGGCACTCCAAACAGCAACTCTATTAAGATGGAAAGACCAAGAAGGACATTCAGGACACTGTCAGTCCTTGTTCCTACAAGGCTTACCCCAAGTCCTTTGGGGACGAGATATCTTATCACAATTAGATGTTAAATTAACTACTGAACTTCCCCCCCCTCATAGGGGCCATTGCTCCAATGATTAAACCACAGCCCATACAGCTAACTTGGGACACTGATGAGCCTGTATGGGTGGACCAATGGCCCATACTGTCCCAAAAGCTAACTGCACTCACCAACTTATTATAGAACAACTCTCCAAGGGTCATATAGAACCCTCTGATAGCCCATGGAACACTCCAATATTTGTCATTCACAAAAAAGATAAAAATAAATACCGCCTACTCCATGATCTAAGAGAAATAAATAAACATATAATTAAAATGGGAGCACTCCAGCCTGGATTGCGCTCACCCACCGCGATACCAAAAAAATCACATTGTTATCATAGATATAAAAGATTGTTTCTTCTCCATTCCCTTACA
>NW_004955846.1:12370-13932 GCF_000276665.1 Chinchilla lanigera
CCTCTCTTCTCCCCTTGTAAACCTATGCCTTTAAATCCTAACTTTAGGCTTACAGATTTCACCTGGGAACCCTGTCTTTCGGCTCAAAAACCCTTCAAAAATGATAACTTTACAGCCCTATGGACCTCTGCGTTTCTTCACCCTGGGAAAAACGGATCCATCCCCTTTACAGGACGCAACCCATTTTCCTTCACAGGGAGACTCTCTATATTCTCCTCCCATCAGTTATGTGGGACCTTCAGATGCCTTGACCTCCTTTTGCTGATGCTCATGGGAAATACCTCTATCACTAATGGAACCTATACTATTCCCAACCTTAGCCTCCTTAATGCCACCAGCGGCTCCGGCAGTACCACTGAGATGTTCACCGGTGGTCTTGCCCAAATATCAACAATTGACTCACTCTGCTCACAAAGTTTGCCCCCTAATGACATCTCCTGGTCACCTTTAGTTAACCTCACTCACAAAAATAACTACTCATATTTTTCAACAGCCTGTGTTGCACCCCCCTTTTTACTTCTCTTGTCCACAGGTGCCTCTTTTAACTGCTCCTCGGCAGGTGCCTGCTACCTGTCTAACTGCTGGAATGGAACTCCTCCATATATGCTTATCCTTCAAACCACTCTGTCCTCTGGGTGCCATTTAATATCTCTAACTGGGTAGTGCCATCACTCCCTATCCGGCTTTCTTCCACCTCCCTACCGATACACAAGAGAGACTTCAGAGCCTCTGCTATTATCGCCCTTTTTATTGCCTTTATTACAGCCACAACAGCAGGAGCCACAGCAGCAGGAGCCACAGCAGCAGTCACGCTCACCCAATCCACTGTGACTGCTCAAGGACTTAACAACCTTTCCCATACTGCTACTGAGACTTTCTGAGCACAACACCAGCTTAACGCCTATACTCATATGGCTCTTCTTAATCTCCAACAACAACTTGACCTCATGGACAATGAAATTCAAGACCTCTGGCACATTGCTACTACTGCCTGTGACCAACGCTTCTCATCGACTCTACTTTGTGTCACACCAAAACCAGCCAACCTCTCTTCTGCTCGTCTCTCGCTCCGTGAATGGATCCTTGGTCCGTACAACAGCACTTACTTCAACCTCTCCCTTCAACTGACTGAACAAATACAAACTATTGACTCTATCCAAGTTCCTATTCTAACGGACAACGTCCTTTCTGATCTCCTACATAACCTACAATGCTTATTTTCACCAGCCAATTTACTTACCCTTGGATTCTTGGGACTTTTAGGACTCCTTGCTATAATCGCTCTTTGTATGATATGTGCCCGATTACAACTGATAACCTCTAAACAGGCTATGATGGCCTCAATTCAATTGGCTTTTATAAAAAAAGAGGGGGGAATTTGTGGGAAAAAGGGGTCCAGAGGTCTGGTTGACGGCCGTGGCGGAGGAACGAGTCTGAGCAAACTCAGACTCCTCGGCAAACCGAGTAAATCGCCCCGCCTAGGCTGTTCCGCTCTGACCTCTTACTTCCTCAACACCTCCACCAATAGTACCACCTCCAAACCACACCCCTAGCCCGCCTCC
>NW_004955846.1:15392-16371 GCF_000276665.1 Chinchilla lanigera
TTTATACCTTTTTCATTCCGCTTTGGTAGTTCATATGTATCTAGAAATCTGTCCATTTCCTCTGTGCTTTCCATCTTGTGAGACTAAAGGTTTTCAAAGTAGGTACTGATGATCTTTTTAATTTCTACAGGATTATGGTGAAAAGAACCAACTCTTTGATTCAATAATTCTTTGTATATATTTTTAGTCTCCATTGTGTTAATTTCTGCCCTGAGTTTTATAATTTCCTGTCTTTTTGAGCTTTGAGTTTGGCTTCTTCTTTTTCTAGAAGCTTGAGGTGCAGCATGAGATTGTTTATTTGTGCTCATTCTTTTTTCCTGAGGTGGGAATTCAGTGCTATAAATTTCCCTCTGAGATTGCTTTCATTGTGTGCTACAGGTTCCTATAGGTTGTAATGATATTTTTATTTGGTTGTAAATATTTTTTACTTTCTACTTTGATTTCATCTGTGAACCATTGGTTGGTCAGGAGGGTGTTATTCAAATTCCCTGTGTTTATGGAGCTTTTGTGATTTCTTTTGTCATTAATTTCAAATTTCAGGGGTTGGGGATTTAGGTCAGCAGCACAGTGCCTGCCTGGCAAGACCAAGGTCGTGAGTTTGATTCCCGGTACTGCAAAAACATAATAATAATTTCCAATTTCATTGCACACTGGTCTGATAGTACGCATGGGATAATTTCAATTTCCTTGCATTTCCTTAAGCATGTTTATGTGCTAGCATAAGGTCTATTTTAGAGAATGCCCCATGTGCATTTGTGAAGAATATATATTCTGATGCTATTGGATGGAACACTCTGTAAAGTTCTACTGAGTCCATTTGTTCACAAGTTTGTTTAAGTTCTGTTATTTTTTTGCTCATTTTTTTCTAGTTGCTGTATGTCTTTGGGACAATGGTGTGTTAAAGTCCAGTGTTATGATTGTGTTGCTGCTTATTTTATTTTTCATGTCTGTTATATGTCATATGTAGTTGGGTACTCCT
>NW_004955847.1:0-16240 GCF_000276665.1 Chinchilla lanigera
CTATTGGTGTGCACCAACACACCTGGCTAGTGTTTCTTTTTTTTTTTTTTTTTTGGAGACAGGGTCTTGGCCTTGAACTCACAGTGATCCTGCTGCTTCAGCTTCGCAAGTGCTGGGATTATAGATGTGTGTCACCACACCTGGCTTGGCTAGTATTTCTCAACTGTGGAGAAAAACATTCTGAAATAAAGTGGGAGCCATCTGACCTGCCATGTGTTAAGAGCAGGTGGGTGGCTGTCCCAGGAGGGCACCTGGCCCATGCTGCTCTTTTGGAGCAGGCAGCACAACTCTGGCAGGCAGCTGCAGTGGCTTTTCTGAACAGCTGGTCTCTAGAGCCACCCCTGGGGGGGACAGCAGGCCCGGCAGGCTGTGCTAACCCAAGCCCAGCCAGGCCCAGGTGGCCCCGCACGGTGGCCATGGCCAGCGTGGCCGTGTAGCGGGGTGCACACCTTTCTCCTCCAGGTTTTATTCAAAGCATCAGCACTCCTATCCTCACAGCCAGCAATGGTTTCTGATATTCTCAACTTACTGAAAAGATCCCAGTCTCCACGCCTAAAATGCCAGCAACTCTCCAACAGTGCCATACAGCCCGGAACCCCAGGCCTCTCCACCAGGCCTGGCTCCTGTGCTGAGGAGGGTGGGCAGTGGGAGTCCTGGATGGGGGTGCCTGGGTCGGCTGAGCCAGACCTGCCTTCCAGTGGGAAGGAGTCAGCCCTAAATGACTATCTACACCTCAGGGACATGGCACTGCCAAGTGGCGCCGGGAGCTAATGTGTCTCTAGAAAGGTGCCTCAGTGCTCTGATATGGGGGCACCTGCCTCTACCCCCACCACTTGCATGTCGCTTGTCCACCACAGCCCTGGCTTGGGCCCCACCAGCCACTCTCACCGATGAGACCCACACTGGCCGCCAGGTCATAGTAGTAGGAGAAGGCATAGAAGTCCACGTGTCCTGCCTCTTCTGCCCTGTGCACCTTGTTTCGGAGGACTTCAGACACCCTGCTGGCACAAGGCTCATGGAGACGCCCTGCAGGAGGGGGGCAAGCGCCTGACACAGGTGGACCAGTGCCACAGACCCACTGCCCACAGAGGCAGACGACAGCTGCCACCCCAATGGGGGCACTGCTTTCTCCTGGGTCACAAAGGCCACCATGTGGCTGAAGCCCAGACACAGGCCCGGAGGTTAGCAAACTGCAGCGACCAGGTCACTGCTGTGGACACCTGTGAGTGACTCTGCCTGGTCTGCCATTCTCGCCCTTCCAGTGCTGCCCAGGCTAGTGCTACCTGGTGGGATCCTGGCACCACCTCCTACTGCCGCAGGGCCTGGCATGGGCTGCTCTGGCCCCGGGGGACCCTGGGCACCTGGCTCTGCCATCGATGCCTGGCCACAGTCATCACCCCCAGGTTCCCTCCTCCAGGGTGACACCTCAGTCCCGCAGGGACCTCCCTGCACCTTCTCCCATGGGCTGCTGTCCCACCAAGACCCCTGGTCACAGGGAGCCGCCTGGTCCCTGGAGGTGGACACAGCCAGGCCATTTCCAGCCTGGGCATGACACTTTGATCCTCCTCTAGGGAGGAATCCAGAGGGACGTCTGGGCAGGGCCCAGGCAGCAGCTGTACAGGAGTAGTGGTGCCCTTCCTGCTGCAGCTCAGCCGTGGTTATGGGCCCTGCAGTGCCAGGTGCTCAGGGCTGCCCTGCAGAAGCCCATGGCACATGGAGGGAGGTGCGGGCAGCAGCACCTGACCAGCAGGTGTGGGCCTGTCTGCTGTCACTGCCTGACAGGTGTGTGGACAGGCATGAGGCCGGTGGGCTGCTGTGTAACCCTCACAGGCCACAAATGGGCAGCAACCCACATACCTGCCTTCTGTCCTGAGATCCTGTACGTTATTTCCGCATGCTCCCACTCGCCTCTGAACCCGGGAGACAGACAAGCGCTAACCAACTCCTTCCCGTCCTTGGCTGAAAAAAAGAAAAGATGAAAGAAAGGAAGAAAGCGGGGAGGAAAACCATGGCGCCACTGTCAGCCAGGGGCCTCCGGGAGCTGGGAGGGGCTGTGATGGAGAACAAAGGCACCAGGCATAAGGGGACACATTTCCTGCTGGTGACAGAGGGGACCTGACTCAGGATAGTCCAGCTCTGGACTATTGGAGGCTCCACAGCCTCCTCTGTGTGGAAACACTGCCAGGTGACAGTTGACAGCTCGTGTCCCTAGAGGTGACCCCAAGGGGGCATCATTACCCAGCTTCTCAGATGGCCATGGTCGTGAGAAACCAGAGATTGGTGGCAGGGGCAGTCGAGTGCCACCAGATGCCACTGTACTACAAACTGACCCCGTGCTGCTTAGAGCACCAAAGCGGGGACCACAGCTGGCGCGGGAAGAGCTGGCTCTGTGTCCCAGGTTGCCTGCCCACCCCAGTGTTGCTGCTGACCTCTCTGGCCAGGTCTGCACTGGAAGTGGGTGGAGGCCAGGCTAGGGCATCACAGCTGCACGGAGGAGCAGGTGCCTCCTTCTCCCTGCTGACGCGCCCCTACTTCACACTGAGGAGCCAGCAGGAAGCTGCCCCCAGGACTTGAAGGAGCTGAGCAATGCGTGAGAGGTGTGATGTCCCAGGCGAGGGGTCCCACGGTGGCAGCAGAGCTAGCCCTGGAAGGGCCAGAGGGCAAGTGGCTGCCAGGGATGTGTTGGGCCCTGGGTGCCTCACATGCACTGTCCAGACTTGACAGTGCCCACAGGAAAGCCGGCCATGCCAGGCATGGGGGACACACACAACGCTTCTGTCCAATGGGGGGCACCAAGGGTCTGGGGTGAGGCAGCCTTCCAGGGAACTCCTGGCTCCTCAGATCTACACCCAGAAGAAGCTAGGCCTGCTCTGTGACCTTTCACAGAGCGAAGGTGAGGACAGAGGGGGCTCTCAGGGTTACCACATCACAACCCTCCTACTGCCAGAAGGACTAGGTTTTTAGGTTGCTATGGTTAATTTAAGTGCTTTGAAGGCCTGTGTAAAAGGCCTAGTGCCCAGCCTGTGGTGCTACTGGGAGGTGAGGCCAGTGGGAGGAAGTCGATTACTGGGCAATGCCCTCAGAGGGCACAGTACAAGCCTGAGCCCTGCCTCGCCTTGCCTCCCAGCTGCTGCATGCCATCTGGTGCCCACCCACAGTCCCTAAGCAACAGGGCCAACAGGCCATGGGCAGAAACCTCTGGAGCCAGGGACTGAAACGAGCCTTTCCTCTTTGTAAGCTGATGGCTCAGAGATCCGGTCACAGTGACAGGCAGCTGACTGGCATGCAAGATGGCTCCCAAGGTAGTGGATGACTGCACAGTTACTTGGACTCTCAAAGTCTGTTTAGGTAGTGATTTCATTAATGACTCTTTTTAAAAGAACTTAGAATGTACAAGGTGTGATCAAAAAAGATGGTAAATATATACAATTAAAAACTTTTATTATACTACAGAGACATTGCCACTAACTCCCTCTGAATCCTCCCCCGGCTTTGAACATATTTATCCCATCACCCCTGCCACTTTCTGCAGCAGCTCTGGAGTCCTCTTTCTTGAGTGTCTTCAGTTGCATCATCCGGGTTGCTTCAATGTCCTGAATCCATTCAAATGTTTAGCTTTCATGGTCATTTTGATTTTGGAAGGAGCCAGAAGTCACATGGTGCTAACTTCAGTAAATAACGTGGATGTTTTTAGGAGCCTGCCTTTCCATTGGACAGCATCTGACAGCACCACTCACAGTATTTTTGATCACACCTCATAAAGACACTCAGGAATGAGGACTCTAGAGCTGCTTCAGAATGTGGCAAGAACAACAGGACAAGTGTGTTCAAAGGAAAGGGGAGTATTCCGAAGGGGATCAGAGGCACTGCATCTTTATGTAATACTTATCTAAAATTTAAATGTTGCCAGGAGTGGTGGTGCATGCCTGTGATCCCAGCATTCGGGAGGCTGAGGAAGGAGGATCACCATAAGTTCAAGGCTAGCCTGGACTACATAGTGAGTTCAAGGCTAGCCTGAACTAGTGAGACACTGTCTCAAAAAAATAAAAAAATTAAATGTTCACATTTTGATCATAACTCATACAGAGGAAAACATCTCTCCTGGATCAGTCCCACCATGGCGAGTGGGGACAGAGGGCAGGTGGCTCCTCCCTCTCACCAAAGGTGGGCAGAGCCCTGAGCAGCACACTCCACTCACCAGGTCTCCCTTCCACTCCACCCAGGATCGCCAGCCGTGCCGACATCAGTCCCAGCCCCAGGTAGCTGTGGAGACAACGTCCGCCTGGGTGAGGTCCAGGGATGGCTGGACCCTGCCCACTGTGTAAGGTGGCCCCATCCCGGGAGGGAGGCTGCTACAGCTTTCCTGCTCCTTCGAGGAGTCTCTGAGGCATCAAGGGACCTCACTGAGTAGCTCATGCAGGAGCTATGACACCGCCAGGACCCGTTTTCATGGGGTACAAGAGGAGTGGACTGAAGATGCCACGTGGCAGGTGGTAGCTCAGAAGCATCCTGCACACACTGGGCTCCCCTATCTCTCCCAAGCCTCCTCCGAAGTATAACAGAGTGAGGTAGTGGTTGGGGATCCCAGGACCTGGCTAGGCCCGACGTGGGCAGTGAAGGAAGCTGGAGCAGGGGCGCCAGGGGGCTGTGACTTCCCCGACCCTGGAAACCAACCTGTGAGAATACAGCCTATAGGTCCTGTTAAACATCTGCAGGGACGTCAGGTGGCCAGGTGGGGAGGCCTCCAGGGTGCCCTGTGGAAACACCAGATTACGTGTCCTGGGTCATTTGGAAGAACAAGGACATTCAGACAGAGAGAGTTACAGAGCTTGCTTTCAGTCCCTTGCTGTGGAAGACTGAGGAGCCAGCCAGGGAACATGAAGCACCCAGACTGCTCCCTCCCCGGCAGCACTGACCCAGCCTGGGTAGGGTTCAGCCAGGGTCAAGGAGGAGGGAGCGTTCCTGCTCTTTGGGGCTCTGTCTCCCAGACAGTGAGGACTTCCTGGCACCTCCCAGCATGCAGGGCACTTGGTTATTATCTGGCTCATTGTCCCACTACAGACAGATTCCATTTCAGTTTGTTTCCCAGGCAGGAGCCACCCATGGGCGCCATGCTCTATTGACTGCCCCTACGGCTGGCAGGGCTGCTTACCTCGGCCCGCGGAAGGAAGGTGATCTGAGTGGACCCGCCGCCCAGATCCAGCATGCCCACGCTGCTCCTGCCCGGGCCTCGCAAGCTGCCTGGACGGCGGGAAGACAACAGTGTTAGGGAAGAGGGAGGACAGGAAGGCAGAGGAGGCGAAGAGCCAATTTCAATGGACAGGACACCAAGGCAGAGAAGCTGCTCCACTGTTTAGACATGTTCGCGGAAAGGTGCCACGTCTACTGGAAAAGATCAGGTGGTATCAGCCATGGCTCTAATGTGGATGACACCAGCTGAGATGATGGACGGGCCCTGCGCAATGGGGAGGAGGCTGTGGCTTGTGGGACTGAGGCCGCAGCCTTCCCGTCTCCATCTCCCCAGAAGCATCGAGGTAGAGGCTCCCCACCTACCCCCTCAATCTCTTTCCACCCCGCGAAGGGCAGATCCTGCCAGGAAACTCACTTATATACTACATCAGACGCAGCCTTTCCCTACTTCCAGTGAAGGGACACATGCTGAGAATAATCTTTGAAAAAGGGCTCCTTTTGGCTGGTTTCTAACAGGCATCTGCACTGGGTATCTGGACAGCTGAGCGTCCTCAACACGAGAGAAGGAGCGAAGCAGCCCAGGCAGGGGACCCCTCCATGTCCTCCTGTGAGCCCTCCTCTGTGCTGAGCCCTGAGAATTGCAGACACGAGGGCCCTGTCCTACAGGAAGCCCGCCAGGACTGTGGCAGGATGTTACCTGTGGGGCCAAGTGACACGCACCTGTCAGGAAGTTGACGGTGATCCACGCAGAGACACCTGCAAGACAGTGGTGCAGGGGGGTCCTTGGCACCCGAGAGGGTCCACACAGCCCCCAGGATGTGCGCCTCTTCCTCCAGGCCTCCCCCACCCCCACCCTCCAGATCACCCAGAGAAGTGCTGGGCAGGCACAATCCCACGGCTTCCACCCGACTGTTCTAGAAGACGCCACGCTAAAACCTGAACCTGTCACCCAAGGTTGTGTCTCCCTACAGTTCTTTGTCCCAGCGTCCTCTTCTGGAAGAGGAAGAGAACCTACTCTTAAGGTTGAAATTAAAAGCAGGGTCAGTGAGGAACCTAGATGACTCAGAATCAGCAATGCAGCTGCAATGTTCTAAACTCGGCAGCGGCTGGAGTTGTATGTGCTCTCCAAGCGTGACATTTTCAGAAACTCCATCTGTGCTGGGTTTACCATGAGCCCAGATGAGAATCTGTCTCTAATGCTGGTGCTGGAAAGATGCCCTGGGACACCTGCACTGGGAATGGGCTGCAAACCCAATCACCCACATCCGACTGAGGAGGGAGCCCTGTGCACGGACTCCAAGCAGCAGCAGCAGCACATGGGGTGTCTCCAGGGCCACGCGTGGAGGTGCTTCCAGCCACTCTACCTTCGTCAGTTCCGTTCATGATGGAAACACAGTCGTCCCCTACCAGGAAAGGTGATGCCTTAAACACCTCCTTCACCTGCATGCAGAGAGACGTCTTCACCCTCTGGAATGGGAGGCCAGTGGTTTCCAGGCAACAGAACACTGGGACGCCACCTGCTCCCAGAGGCAATGCCCACTCTCATCACACTCGGTCCAAGCCTCCTCTAGCTCAGGAACACGCCACCCAGGAGACTCTCCTGGGCTGTGCTGGGGAGTGCGTGGGCTGGGGAAGGGGGCTGTGCTGCTTCCCAAAGTGCTGCCTGGCTTTGGAAGGTGAGACAAAGGGTGAGAAGCGGAACAGCAGAGCCGAGACTGGGGATCTGGTGGGCGCCGCTCCAGGGACACTGCCAGTTTGCTCCGGCACCCAGAAACTTCAGTACCTCTGCCCCACCCCAAGTCTCACACCCCAGTGAGGGACCCTGATAGACAAACGGGACAGGCCATCCTTTCACAGGGGTGTGGAGCGGGAGCCTCAAGGAGAGACACACAGACCCTGAGGAGCACAGGGTGGCAGCCAAGGCTGAGGGGCCTCCTGGGCAGCCAAGCCTGTTTTTCTTTCTGAGACAGAATCTCACTATATAGCCCAGGCCAGCCTCAAACTTGTGATCCTGCCCCAGGCTCCCGAGTGCTGGGATTACAGGCGTGCCCAGGCGTGCCTACCACACCTGGCCCAGGGCAGACACATATGAACATCTGACAGAAGCCAGTGAAGCTCAGTGCCCACAGCGCTCAACCCCACCGAGTCCCAGGGCAGGCTGCCCTTCCAAAGCATGAGCACTTTTGAAGGCTGGTGCCTGGTGTGCAGGAGCCCTGTGCTGAGCCTACCTTCTGCAGCAGCTTCTGAGCCTTCTCTCCAGGTAACAGGCGCAAGCCGGCTGTGGCCTTGAGGACCAGCGGGGTGGCCTTCCATAAGTCAAACGGAATGTCCTGCTTAGCAACATCCAGCAGCTCCTGGATCCCTTGAGCACTCTGCGGACATTGTGACAGCAAAGCAGAGCCTGTCACACCCAGCACCTAGGGTCACAATGCTACTCCGTCCTTCAGCTTTTTTTTTTTTGTTTTTGAGACAGGGTTTCACTGTGTGGTTCAGGCTGCCCTTGAACTCACTTTGTAGCCCAGGCTGGCCTCAAACTTGCAGTGGTCCTCCTGCCTCAGCCTCCTCAGCGCTGGGGTTCCTGCCCTTTGGATTTATAACATGATTTTCTTGTCACTTCTAAAATCAGAAGAGGACAGGGACAGTGTGTAGGGCAGAGGGACCAGGCTAATGTGAAGCCCTGGGCATAGAATGTCACAGGGTGAGGGCAAGTTAGGGCCATGAGGCTGAGCCCACCCTTTACAGCATCTTTCTCGCCTTCTTGGGTGACAGTGCCCTGCTGTCACCCCCTCCCCCCCCGCCCCCAGGAAGCCTGACAGGTCTGGACTCCTTGATCTCATGAGGCTGCTGTAAACAGCAGTTTGGGTTCCATACTGAACTCCACCCCTTGAGCACTGCACTGAGGAACCATGTCACCGCTAGGTGCTGGAGACGCCTGGGCTGGACAGGTCAGTGTCAGCACCAGCATGGAGTGGAGACGGCTCAGGAGAGTGTGGATTCTGAACAACAGTTTTGCAGTGCCTGGGATAGAACTCATGGTCTCACCTACATAAGGCAAAAGGTCTATCTCTGGGCTGCACTCCTAGCCTCCGGAATATAGTACCTTCTCACTTTACCTAGGTTTTTAGTCTTTCTTCAATCAAAGCACCCACAGCAAAAAAACTAAAGTTAAAAATACACTATGGGGCTAAGAGTGTAGCTCAGTGATGTAGCACTTGCCCAGCATGCACGAGGTACTAGGCTCCATCCCTAGCATGTTAAAAATAAAAAAAGAAAGAACATCATGCAAAACCCACAAGACTAGTGAAAAAATTAACTAAGCTTTCAAGTAACATATGCTGTAGGTTTGCAGTGTTTGTGCTTCTGAGCTACGCTGAGCCTCTGGTGGTATGGGGCCTGCGTGTGGGGGCCAGCAGGCTGGAACAGACCTGCTCCCCCCACACTCCAGCCGTGCTCCAGGCCCAGCGCCCCAAGCAGCACCACAGGACTACTTTCCTCTGCCTGCCAAACCTAAAGGGAAAGAGTGGGCTTTACCTAACCACACAGGGAAAGGGTGCCGGGGGCGCAACAGAGGTCTTTACCTTCTCCACATCATCAGCATAAGCAGAAAGCCCTGGCTTCAGCGCTTTAAAGGTCTCGTGGGTCAAGGTGGGAGTCTCTAAAGGAAAAGAAAGTACTTTTAAAAAGGTTCATGTTATGGTTTATATCCAGGTGTGCTCCCAAAGCCTCATGCAGTTATCAGTGGGGCTTGTTCAGTGATGGTGGGATCTAGAGTGTGTGATCCTGGGAGTAAGGGTGTGTGATTACTAAATCAGTCCACTGATTGCTTTGGCATAGCTCTAGCTGGGAGTGCTACCAGCAGGGGAATACAAAGGGACAGAAAGAAGCTGCTACTGTTGCTTGTTGCATATAGCTGCTGCTGCTGCTTGTCTTCTGCTTTGCAATGCCCGTCTGCTGCACCACCCTGCCCTGGAGCCAGCCAACTATGGACTGCAACCTCTACACGCGAGCCAAATAAACCTCTCCTCCCTTAACTTTGGGGGCCAGGTATTTTGTCTCAGCAAAGAGAAAAGTAAGTTTATCTAGGAAAACAGACATGAATGTATGAAGATATACAACTGTGACTAGCCAGACATCTTTTGGTACCAGGGTCTTTGCACTGAACTATGTCTTTAACCCTTTTTAATTTTCTGAGACAGGGTCTTGATAAATTTCCCAAATGGGATTTAAACTGTCAACCCTCCTGCCTCATCCTCCCAGGTACTGGGACTATAGGCTTATGTCACCATACCAAGGCAGCCAGGCTTTTTAAAGTCAACTGTCTGACCATATGGACCAATCTCAGAACAACAGGGCTCTTTGGCCCTTCTTGCCTACATGTGCCCCTTAGTTTAGCAGGATAAGATCCCTCATGTGTGGGCCAGAACTGTGCTGTATTTAACATATGGGGTGGCTCAGCGTGAGGCTCTACATTTGATCTGCAGTGCTACCCCTCAAAAAACCCAGTTTTTTTTTTTTTTTTTTTTTGTCTTTTTCAGACAGGGTTTCACTATGCAGTTCAGGCTGGCCTTGAACTCTCTATGTAGCCCAGGATGGCCTCAAACTCATGGCAATCCTCCTGTATCAGCCTCGTGAGTGCTGGAATTATAGGCAGGTACCACCACCCCCAGTTTGAATTTTTGATGCAGATTTTATAGGTATATTATCTTAAATAAAGCTTTGAACTTTTTTCAAAAGCAAACTTCTAGTCAAACATAAAAATATAACAAAATCAGAAATAAACAAAACATGCCATGATGACTTTGGAGAGAGGTCCTAGAAGTATCTGGTGGCAACTGGCAGATGCCAGCATGACGGCTATGCAAGCCATCTAGGGCCCAAGAGGGTGCGCTGGTCTCACCACAGAGGCACACAGCCAGGCAAAGGGCACTGTGGAGGACAAACCTCTGGTGAGACAGGACAGGTGGCCACCGAGGGCTCTGTGTAAGAGAAACCTATGCTTGCCCGCCTCAGCCCCCCTGGGAAGCACAGGCTCAGGTCCTCCCTGCTGAGGCCCCTCTCACCGTTGCCCTGGCTGTCTGCATCCCCATTGCCAGCTCCTTGCGCGTTTCCTGTGCCATGGCCTGACTCGGGCTACTTCCTGCTTTAAACTCCCGACAGGACCCCTGGCCTCTGTCATGGTCCTGGCTACCGGCCCTCCCAGTGATTATGGGGAGAGGACAGGGCAGCAATGTCCTCAAGGGTCTCAGGTGCTCTTTGTGGTGGTCTCTGCTTGCTAAGATAATCGGGGCTCCTGGAGAATGTAGGTATGTGGCCACCCACACTGACTCAGCCTCTCTCCACAGCCACCCATCTATCTACATTTTTCTATCTATTCTCTCTTCCTGTCTCCCCGCCTCTCTCCCTCTCCTCCCCCTGCCCCGTCAGTTTTTGGCCCTAGACTGCAAACCTGGAGCCTTGTACCAAGTGCTTCCCCGCTGAGCCCCCTCCCAGCTCTTGGCAGCTGCACCTTGACCAGCTGCCAGGGGTGTTCAGGCAGGGCTCAGCCCACACCGTCTTCTGTGGTGAGGTGACCCTGGGGGTCCTGGGAGAGGGCGGACCCTCTGTGTGGGTGCAGAGGGCCTCAAGGTCAGGCCAGGTACCTCCAGGTGGCCGGGCAAACTGGAAGACGTGCACGCGGGTGCCAGTGCTCCCGGCATCAAACATGATTCCATAGAAGACCTCATGAGCACGAGCAGCCGACCCCGCAGAGAGGTGGGCTGCCCCGGTGATGGAGGAAAGTGCCTGGGGGGTGGAGGCCCGGTGCCACTTGATGTAGGCGACATAGATGAACAGGCCCACGCACAGCCCCAGGGGGTACGCCACCTTCGTCATCCGCAGGGCCCCATGGTTGGGTATTTTTCTCATTTCTTAGTCTGCTCGGGACTGTGCCACCGCTGCTGGAAGGTGGGAGGGAAAGAGGGAAGGCTGTTAGGCTGAGAGGTTCCGGTCTGTGTCTGAAGTCACATGGTCCAGGGATAAAACATTCAACTGGAAACCAGGCTGCATTTCTCCTGGGTCAGAGGCTTCGTTCCATCCTGCATGTGACCCTGGAAGGAGTGGCTGGAGCTGAGGGTTGAAGCACTGGGTAAGCTGCCCATGCTCACAGCACAGAACACAGCTGATAAACTGGCGAGGATTTCTTTGATCGGACACCAAACACGGGTAGCTGGCACAAAAATGCAATGGCAGGATTATACCACACTAAAAAACTGTTGCACCACGTAGGAAACGACCAACAAGATGAAAAGGCAACTTACAGAACGGGAGAAAATATTTTCAAACTATTTATCTGATCTGGTAAGGAATTAATATTCATAAATAATTCAAACTCAACAATACCAAACCATAATCTTGTTTTTTTTTGTTTTTCCGGTACTGGGAATCGAACTCACGACCTTGTGCTTGCCAGGCAAGCTGAGCTGAGCTAAATCCCCAGCCCCCCAAACCATAATCTGAATAAAAAATAGGTAAATGTACAAGGTCTTGGGTTCAATCCTCAACACTCCATACAGAAAAAAGAAAATATATTTCTCCAAAGATGTGCAGATGGCCAAGAAGAATATTAAAAGATGCTTCAACATCACTACTCACTAGGGAAACACAAAACAACGTGATATCACTCACATCTATTATGAGGGATACTACCAAAAGCAGCAACACCACCCTCCGGTGAATAACACACTGATGAGGACGTGGGAGAACGAACACCTGTATACTACCGGTGGGAATGTAAAATGGGGCAGCCTCTATGAAAAACAGTGTGCAACTTCCTCCAAAAATAAAAAACAGAACCACCACAAAATGCACCAATACACTTCTGGTATACAGTATATCTAAAGAAGTGAAATAGGATTTCTAAGACCTATGTGCAGCCTCCCATTTATAGAAGCATTGTCACAAAATTCTATAGGTAGCAGCAACCTGGATGTCCAAAGTCACACGGATAGGCTGGTGACAAAGCTCAGAGGCACAAGCGCCTGCCTGGCAAGTGTGAGGTCCCGAGTTTGATTACCAGTACAAAAAAAAACACCTGGAAATAAAGTCACATGGATAAGAAAACATGGTCTATTCATGCAACAGGACACTATCTGGTCTTAAAAGGAAAGGGGCTGGGAGGAGCTCAGTGGTAGAGCATATGTAAGGCCCTGGGATCAAAGAAAGTAAAATGAAAATAAAAAGGAAGGAAACTGACATAGGCTACAGCAGGAAGCTGCAAAGTATTCTGTTCCATGAAATGAGCCAGCCCCACAAGGACCACAGAGGCGCCAGGGCTGAGGTGGGAGGCAGGAGGACTGGGCAATCTCCACTGGGAGATCGCAGAGCTCAGATGTGCCTGGCAGTGACCTTTGAACAGCAATTGTACATACTGCACCAAAAACTGCGCACTTGGAAGTGGCTGAGATGGTGAACTTCATGTTAGTATATTTTATCACAACAACAAATACTTCAATGGCTGAGGCCAGGCTGGGAGCACAGATGACTCCTGTGGGTGGAGGACAAAGGCAGCACAGGCGGGATGCAGTGGGGAGGCTGCCTGTCCTGTCCCTCAAACTCAAACTCTTAATGTCCCAGTCACCCTCGGCCTCACCCCAACAAGGGTGACTGCCTCTGCCTTGCTCAGGCTCTTCTCACCTGAAGGAAGATTTTTAAGCTTTGGGTTTTTTTATTGTTTGTTTTTAGCATCATGTACTTTCGTCCTTTTTCCACACCCCTGCGAGCCCAGGCCAGCGCAGGTCCCTCCCTTAGGATCATGGTGCCCTACAGGCACCACCACCTTGGTGAATGACCCATGGGGCTGGGCATACGGCCCACTTTCTCTGCGGCTGGAAGGGACCTCTCTGGAGGCAGGGCCAACCCCATCTGAAATACTAGCATCTGTAGGAGACTGCATCTGCCCACCCAGAGCTTCACAACCTGCCCAGCAGGGCAGGAAGGAAGTGAAAGAGGCACTGTTGGTGCCCCAGCACCCAGGTGACAGCCACTGGGGAGTGGTAGGAGGCACAGTGAGTAGGTTTCCCACACGCCGAGCTTGACATGACAACGGGACATCAGTCAGCATGGGACAGCTCCGTGCGTGAGATGTCGGGCTGGAAGGCAGTACCTGGGAATTGCCTGCACTAAGAGACTTTAGCTGAGATCAAGAGAGACACGTGGTGTGGCGAATGCTCATCCCAAGGCAGCTGATGTCACCCTGAAGCCACCTCTCTCGCAGGCTTCCCCTCCTAGCTTACCATGGCCCAAACCTTCGCATATGCTCATTAGAAGTGGACATGGTATTTACAGAGAAAGTTCTGAAGTGGTCAACTTCAGGGATTAATAGTGAGGACACAAAGCAACACTGACACCATGTAGCCATGAGAATGCACCATAAAATCTGATGCAAAACCAGGTTTCAGGAATCCTGCCAGTGCCAAGCTAAATACTGTGAGCGGAAGGACCAGCCGGACAAGTGTCTACCAGATCTCAAGCAAGCCTGGGTCTCCATGAAATGTACCTACCCGCTAAAAGCCCCTGATATACCATCTCCTATCAGGAACCCACAGGCTTCTGTCACTGCCTGCTGTTTCCCAGGACGCCCAAGCCCCACAGTACCTGGAATGGGTGTGCCTGGGGCTATGCAGTGGCACGTGGCAGGGTGGATGAGTCCCTGACTTCTGCCTCCAAACAAGGAGTTCTGTGTTTGCACATTCCCTAGAAATATATGACAGCTTTAGACAACCAAGCAACACCCACAGGAACTCACATACCAGCAAGTGCAGGATGTCATAAACAGTCCAAAGAGGAAGTGCAGATAAAAACAGTTGGGCCCACAGGCCAGCTCTGCATCGAGGTCCACCGTGCACCCCAATTTCACTTCAGAGTAAAGGGGTTCCTCACAGCTAAGACACTGGCAGGAGGGTACACCGCACTTCCATGGGCCCTGCTGGCACTCCCCAGAGACTTGAGGTGAAAATAACTCCACCTGGGGGTAGTGTTCTTTACTGCAGTGAGGAGTGAGGCTGTAGGGAAGGGAAGCCAGGCAGGAAAGGGTGAGAGGTCGGGCAGAAAGTGGGTGTGGGTTCACAAACACAGGTTGGCTCTGGCCAGGGCCACCCTATCAGGTGGGGCGTGAGTCAGAGGAGAGCTGTGTGTGGACCAGTGTGCTGAGGCAGAAACCTATCCAGAACCTGCTAGCTTTCCAGGAGCTGGGATGCAGTCTGGCTCTCAGAGACACACGCTCCAGGTGATTCTGACCGGTGCTGCCGAATGTGCCGGCCAGGTTTTCACTTAAAGAATAGGAAAGGGCTATGACGCCAAATGACCGCCACCTAAGCCAAAAATGTGTCCAAAAATAAAGTACATCAGCAAACCTACACCCCTTCTCCCGGAAGATGTAAAAAGACTTTTCTTGGCAAAAATCCATTCCTGATCAGCCCTGTCAACACCACCTGCTCTCTCCTTTCACCCGATGCCTGGAGGAGAGGCACTTCCGGAGTTCTCTGTAGGAACAGCTCCCCACCTCTTGCGTTCCACACAGGGATATGCGAGGCACAGCAACACATACCCGATCAGCCACCCGACTGCACGACAGGAGCAGAGGACCACCGGCAATTCTTGGCTTGTATCAGTATGGTTGCCAGCTTCTCCAGGAACGCATACACTGCTAACAGAATAGCGACACCATTCTGTCGCTTCACTAAAACGCTTCTCTTCGGCACAGTGGGCAGAGGGACGGCCCAGCACAGCATTCAGCACCCACGTCTCCCCAAGGATGCTCTTTCCAGAGGTCTGAGAGTCTACCACTGATGGCTTTGGGCCAGAGGAGTCCTGCCTCCTGGAGGACGAGGGTGTGTGGCTCAGCACTGGCATCCCGGCACAGAAATGCGGGACAGACACCTGGGACTCACCGCAGACGGTGGATGACACCAGGGCGAGGCGCTGCGTTCACCGCGACCCACCCAGCAATGCAGGCTTTCTCTCCGCTCCTATCACCACGCTATGGCTTCCAGGGATAAAACCTTCCTGCCTGGACCCATCGGCCCCTGGAGCTTATTCTCTCCGCTGCAAATGCGTCCCACGGAGAGAGCCCTCTTGGGTCCTGCCTGTCCACCTTGGTCCGGGACAGCTCAGGTAGAAGCAATCCCCACCCCCGCGCGCGCTCCTCTGTCACCTCCCCAGCCCCGAGCGCACTGTCCCGCGTCAGCCAAGCGGGGGCAGGGGGAGCTGGACCTCTTTGCCCTGACAAGCTCCCGGAGGGCGGCACAGCGCTGGGCGCGTCAGCAGGGCCGGCAGAATGAAGGAAGGAGCGTGAATGAAGACGCGAGGGGCAGGGACGCTCGGAGGCAGAGCCCGACGTGCGGGGAGGCCCAGCGCAGCCGCGTGGAAGGCGACCCGCGGGACCAGCGACCCGGCCGTCCCGACCTTCCCCACCCCGCCCACGCCGTGCGCTCACCCTGCTCGGCGCCCCGGACCCAGTGCACGGAGGGGTGCACGGAGGGGTTCCCCGCTCCCGTGTCGCGGCCGGAGTCGCCACACCTCCGCACGAGACACAACCCCACCACCCCGCGAGCCGGGTTCCACCCACGCGCACGCGCGTCACAGGCTGGGCGGGGCTTCGCTGGGGGCTGCGCACGCGCAGTGCACACGTCGCTGCGCACCGGGGGAGGCGGGGGTGTGTGTGGTCCTTCCGGTGGAGGTTACTGGCTAGGCTTCCTCCGACTTGGTTACCGCGCGGTGAGTGGCGTCGGTCTTCCGCCCAGCCTGCTACAGCCCTAAGCGGCTGGTGGAGGATCCCTGTGTCCCTCCACATCCACATTCTCGTTTTATTTTATTTATTTATTTATTTATTTTTTAAAAATTTTTTTAATTTTAAAGATAAAAGGAGGCAAACATTAACAGACATACAACATTTTACAACATATCACAAGCACAATACAGACAACACAGAGTTACAAACAAAGTGGTAGGGAATTAACAATGGTGGTTGTATTACATATTGATATCTTCAAAGTGGCTTCTCGTGAAAACAGAT
>NW_004955848.1:0-1627 GCF_000276665.1 Chinchilla lanigera
CAGAACCAGAAAAGAACTACTTAGGGGATGCCTGGCGCAACTTGCAGCTGAAACCAAAGGCCAGAATGCTTTTACTCACTCTGAGCAAACTAGTCCAGGGCATGCCACCCTGTCACCATATCTTCCTTGGAGGTCACACACTTCATCTGCTACAGTGTGAACTTCTTCTCAGAGGACTGAAAAAATCTAGACATGACATGAACACAGGCAATATCCTGGAAAGTCCCACAGTACCCTGCACCTGAGGACTGGCACACCATCATTACTTGGTCATGCCTTTGCTGGGATGGATTTCTCCTAAGTCCCCAATCCATAATAAGCTATGGGGTCACGGCTTTGCACTAAGAATCTGGGCAAAAATGTATACAATTCCATGACTGACATGCAAAACAAAGTAAGGCCTCCCAATTATGGACATGTCCAGCAGATGTCAAAGGGAGTCAAAGCAGATCGTGTGTTCCTGGACCTTATCACTACCAGAGGATTACCAGAAGCAACACATCCATGAAATGATACATGGGGGATTCGTCACATGCCTGGTACAGTAGCTGAATCCATGGTGATTTGTAGCCAATGTGGAAATGGTGAAGGCTTTCAAGGCAACATGAATGTATCTTGTGAAGATCAATCCATCTTTGACAAAGTGCTGGGAGGCATGAAGTAGGCATTACAGGAGAAGTCATCGAGTGTTTGGCGCTAAAGAAATTCAGACTCATGTTCATGATATTCCCTTCTGATCTGGGAGGAAAACATGAAAGAGAACAGTAGAGACTTTTTCAAATGCTCATCGCTCCCAAGGCTGGTGAAGTATACTGAGAGCAGGCCAATGCTGGCTGGTGCTGACAGTGGTGAATAGAAAGGGATTGCAAGCATTATTTATATGCACTAAATATCCGTGTGTGCTTACCACTTACAAAAGAAGAATGAACTGCTTAACAAAGGAACTAAAATGTTACAGCATAAGATGGTAGGTGGCACCATATTGATTTTGAAAATGGCTGTGAAAGTGCAGTGAGTGAGGAAATATTATGTAGTGCTGACATAATTCAGGAGAACTTTCTGGAGGTGAGGAGGGCTTCAACAAGAGAAGTGTACGACCTCAAAGTCTGAGGCTGGAGTAGCGAGAATGGAGAACGGATAAAGGTGTGAGACAACTAGAGGGCAGAACTCCAAGAATTTCTTGGCTACTTCATTTAGGGAGAATGAAATCACAAGATGCACAAAGCAGTCTTTGATTATTCATGGATTTTGAAAAATGGGATGATGATTCATAAATATTTGTTACTTGACAGAAAACACGTGAAGAAAGATCAGCCTTTGAACAAGTTTGCATGTGGTTGGTTGGGATGAGATGGGTGGGCTTCAGCAGAGGACTCTAATTTGGAGAGGTTAAAAATGTGTCCTGCTAATGGTGGCATAGGCTATATCCATTATGTGTATTGATGAGACAACTAAAAACCTTTAAGGTATCAAAGAGATAATAAGGTAATGAAGAACTCTCAGCCGTCTGACAAGTTATCCTGTACCTCTGACGGCCATAGGGAGATGATGGGACAGTAGGAGGGGAGGATCTGTGTTTCTGACACTGCTATTGTGGTTGACTGGGTGACACTGAGGTGAAAAAGCC
>NW_004955848.1:2821-4011 GCF_000276665.1 Chinchilla lanigera
TTAATACCTTTGCATTAAAAGATAATAGTTCTAAAGGAAAACTGCTGTTCAAATTAGTTCTCATTATTTTGTTTTATTCTAACTTAAAGAGAAACATCCTTTTTCAAAATAGGCTTCTATACTGATTTAAGGTTTTATTCTCTCTCTTGGAGAGTCTGCTTCTTATCACAATGCACTGAGAGAGAATCACGGTATAGCTGCCATAATACCAGAGAAAAGACTGAATTTTATTTGAATTTTCAACTATTAGCAGTTTTGTGTGATTGTGAAGGTACATCTCATTTTGTAGAGATTAAACAGTTTTTTTTTTTGAGACAGGGTCTTGCTATGCAGTTCAGGCTGACCTTGAGTTCACTTTGTAGCCCAGGCTGGTCTCGAACTCCCAACGATCTTCCTGCCTCAGCCTCCCGAGTGCTGGGATTACAGACATGCGCCACCACGCCAGGCCTGAGAATAAACATTTCATGCTTCATATACACTGATTATTATAATGGGAGTACACAAAAAGGAAGAGGAAGATACAAGCCAAAGGAGAAGGACGAATAAAGAAGGAAAGGGAGAATAAAATTCCACACAGTTGTCAGGACTTCATGCCATGTTATGGTTTGTGTCTGGATAGCCCACAAAGCCTCATGTGGCCATGGAGGGCAGCATGTTTGGAGGCAGCTGAATGCAGAGTTTATGATGGATCTGCAGTACAATGCTGGGGGGTGCTGGGATTAAGGGTGAGCGCTGGGCCACTCCACTGATTAGACTGGCACTGACCTAATCCTAGCAGTCTGGATAAGATAAAAAGAGCAGAAAGAGGCTTGCTCGGTCTCTCCTTCCCCCTTTTGCTCTTGTTGCTTTTGCTGTCTTCCAGGGTTGTGAACTGTTGGCCTTCTGTCATGTGCCACCCTGCCCTGCAGCCAGCTGATTATGGACTGAAGCCTCCACAAACTGTGAGCTAAGTAAACCTCTCCTTCTTTAACACTGGGTGTTGAGTTTTTCATCTCAGCAAGGGAGAAAGGCAACTAAAACCTGCCAGAAAATACCCATTTTTTTCTCAAGAGAAAAAAGTCCATTTGTGAACTGTCTCTACAAAGAAGGTGTAAAGAGAGCAACTTGGAATTTAAAATTTCAAGACCTTCCAGGCATAGGGGTGCATGCCTGTAATCTTGGCACTCTGGGAGCATGAAGTAGGATTGCAA
>NW_004955848.1:5131-10634 GCF_000276665.1 Chinchilla lanigera
ATATATATATACCACTCTATGCATAAAAATTGTATCCAAAGTAGCCCCAAACAGGATAAATTAAAATGCCAGAAACCACAGAAGGGAGCAATGCCTACATGATGGAATATTTATGCACTAGAATATTCGACACAAAAACAAAATATAAACTGATCTTACAAACCACTACAGAACTTCACTATTTGAGAAACAATCGGTACGCAAAACAGGATGTGGTCATACAGTTAAAGAAGATATCTTTCAAAATATATTGTAGTGGCGACTTACGTATTTGAAATATACATGAAGTAGGTGCACTGTTACTGACGGAAGAAGTGTGTCCCCACTGCAAAGAGAACAGTAGCAAAGTTAAAGCCTTTGGGATTGAATATCTCCCTACAACGTCCCAAATTACATTGTTCTGCCCCTCCCCAGAAAACACACACAGGCAAAGTATAAACATACACACAAAACATCAAAATTTCACTGAATATTCCCTTTTCTAGATAACCTGTATTACATTCACATGACATATATTAACACCTCAACACATAATACAAATACAGAGCAGTGGAAACATACAAAATAATCAGACCCCTGGGGTTAGTCAAAAATAATTCAACTGGATAAAAACCTCCCAGCTAGAGAATGGAACATTTTAAGACATCCAAAAAATAAGGGTGGTGAATTGCTTTACTGCCTCCCATTACAATACCTACCTTTTCCTCAAAGTCAACCTCGACCCCCAATCCTAAACACTTTGTTTTAGACTGATTCTGCTGGTTGTAAAGAAAGGAATGATACCACACACCAGAGACAGTAGAATCTAGGAGCAAAGTGCGACCTCTCTGGGCCCTGGAGTTCAGAGAGCTGAAGCATAATAATTTGGAGAAGACGAGGACAGAAGTGAATCTCTGGGAATTGGGAGGGGGCTGACAGGAAGACTGAAAACTAGAGGGCAGCTAGAGAGATGGAGCACAGTACAGAGAAGGAATAAGGCAGTCTGGAAGGTTCGGCTCGGCTCTGAGGGAGGGGACTCTGTCTCCACTAACACATGGTAAATCCACTGGCTGGGTGAGACAGCAAACCAGCCCAGAAGAGAAGCCATGGCTGCTGTGAACTGCAAAAACATCATGGTGTTTTACTCTGAAAATGTCTCCTTCCACAAGACGGCCTGGAATGCCTGCCACATCTGAAGAGGGTTTAATCAGAAGCCATTACAGGGAGGAGTTGTTTGGGATTGGGTCATACAGCAACTGCAGAGCTGCTTTACTCCAGGCTTTCTGGGGTCCCCCTGCCACTGGACTGGGTAGGAAGGGACCAGGACAGACAGTGGTGAATAAGGTACACGGTAGACATAGGGCCACTGAGACATTTAAGTTCAGCTTGGGGACAACACTAGGGCCCTGCCCATAGGGTGAGAAGCCAGGAATGACATGTGTGCCTCTCCGAGGCAACTAGATATGGAAGTGCTGGCATTAAATCCAGTAGACTGTTTCAAACCCTGCCTGCTTCCTACCCAGACACAAAACTCAACATGCCCTTTGCTTTCCACATCGACCAAGGTGAACAAGGGCATGGCTCGGCTTGGATCATTGCCACAGCCTGGGTTGTACAGAGAGAAGGGTCTCTGGAGCATAGGACGAGGGGCAGCTCACAAACCCATAGGCCATAAAGCTAGTCAGAGAAACCATGACTTGGAGGGCACAGAGGACCATGGAGACTGAGATCTGCCAGAATGATTGGAGTCTCAGTGCAGATGAACTGACCGCCTGCACACAGCAGGAATGGTGGGTCAGGAAGCAGGATTCCCCCTGCAGAAAAATATGAGTGCAGAAACAAAACAGGCCAAGCCGTGACTCACTATCCCTCCACCGTATCTGCTGCATTCAAACACAAAGACCCTAGGAGGAAAAATCTTAGTCAAAAACACATAAAAACTTCCTTTACTCATACTGGTTTGTTTGGTTCTTGGGGGTTTGGGGTTTTTTGCCCACTTAATATTTTTCTTTATTTTTTCATTTTGTTGTTTTTTCTTTTTTCTTTTCTTTGTTGTTCATTCTTTTCTGTTATTTATTTTTGTCTAATTCAATTAATTCCCATTTACTTCTTATGGCATCCTTTATCTCTCTTTTTTCTCCTTCTTTCATCTTTCTTTCCTTTATTTCCAAACTTTGTTCTTTCTCCCATTCTGCAACCCTCTATCTTTATTAGTATAACATTTAAGCTTTAAATTATTAAAGACACGAAAATGGTAACAAACATGTTTCATGAGAGGAAGTTAGGAAATGACTATTTCACCCAGTAACTGCACAAGGCGGTAATAGTCAGAACTCATATAGAAAACAAACTGGTGAACAAATATTCAACAACATTAAGAATAACATTAAATGTGAATGGAGTAAGCAATTCAAGGACAGGAAAAGAATATTACACTAACTAAAAGAATAACATACAAATATCTGCTGTGTACTTGAGACACATCAGATTGAAGAGACAAATATGCAACTTAAAAGAATGGAAAAAAAAAAAAAAGAATGGAAAAAAATAACAAATCACATATAAAAGAACTGGAATGGCTATTCTAGTATCAGACAGACTGATAATTTTTGCTACAAAATGCTATTAAAGGTTTATGTAATAAATACACTCAACTAATCACAAAGACACAAAAATTACATGTGGATGCATACTAACAGCAGAGCTCCAAAATACTTCAAGCAAAAATTAACCAAATTGAGAGGAAAAGCAGAATTTAAACATAATATTTGGAAACTTCAATCATCACTTTATAAACATTTTTATCCAGTGTTACTGAGACACAATTGACAAGTAAATTTGCACATATTTAAAGTGTACAACATTTGATGATTGCACACACTGTGAAATGATTATACACCAATCATCTCGCACACCTGTTTCCCTTTCAAAAAGAGGTAAAACATCCAGGCAGAAAAATTTTAAAATGCTCATACAAGATATGAACATTATAAAAGAAGTAGACCTAGCAGATAGCCACAGACTATTTCACCCAATAACTGTAGAAAATACATTCTTTGCAGGTAAATCTGGAACATTTCAAGTGTAAACCACATTTTTGGTCCCAGGAGAAATCTCAAAAGATTAAGCAAAATAAAACAAAACAAAGCATGCTCTCTGACACCGCCAACTGAAATTAGAAATCAACATCAAAATTAGGAAAAATGCTAAAATGTGGAAATCAAACCACATGGTATTAGTTAAACAATATGTCAAGGAAAAATTCCAGTGAAAACTGCAACATTAAGGGGCTGGGGATTTAGCTCAGCGGCACAGCACCTGCCTGGCAAGTGCAAGGTCTTCAGTTGGATTCCTGGTACCAGGGGAAAAAAAAAAAAAAAACCTGCAACATTAAAAGACAACTGACAGCCAGCTGTGCTGGTGAGGGCCTGTAATTCCAGCACTCTGGGAAGCTGAGGTAGGAGGATGGCAAATTCTAGTTAAACCGAGGCAGTTTATTGAGACTCTGACTTGAAAAGTATAAAAGGGTCAGGGAAACAGGTCGGTGTGAAGGCCTGGGTTTGATAACCCATACCAGACACACACACAAATACATGCACACACGGCATACAAAAATTGACATTTATAATTAAAAATTGCTAAGTAGGATTTTTATATAAAACCTGATTTGCAAAATCCAAATGTGACATTAAAACACCCACATTTAACTATGTGCAATTATCTCATTGAAATATTAAAGATACAAATGAATTATCAATATAAAGTTTTCAATAAAATGCCTAAATAATATACGGGACAAAAGAATGCAAAAGAAGGGAACTGAAATTTTCTTCTTGTGCAGTTGCATTTATATCAATCGATATTATCTTAACCCTAAGGAGACCAAGGAAAATAATAGATTTCTATGCCAACTGTAGAGCAATCAGTAATCTTAACACAATGAGGTATAAGTAATATTTTCATTACTAATGTAGATCATTTCTTGGAACTAGGGATTGGACACAGGGCTGTCACACTGAGCTACATTCCCAGTCCTCTCTTATTGTTATTTTGAAAGAGGGTCTTGCTAAGTTGCCCCCGTGGGACTTGAACTTGTGGTCCTTTTGCCTCAGCCTCCCTGGACTGGGCTTACAGGTGTGTGCTACCATGACCAGACACTAATGTAACTTTAAAAATTACTGCAAGATTTAAAGGCTAGAATATATGCCATATTTACTTGACTGTTTTCCACTAGGCTCTCCCTCAGTAATGTACCTCCACCACATAACCCAGGTCTAGTACCTGCTCAGAACTGGGGAATCAAGGAAAACAGTTAACAGAAATACATTAAACAAACAAAATGAATATGATCCACTCTTAGAAGACTAATTGCCTTTAAGGAAAATTTTACATCTTAAAAAATTACGCATAGGAAGGCAAATGTTCAAGATGAACACTTAACTTCAAAAAAAGAAGAGCTAGGTATATAGCTCAGTGGTACAGCACTTGACTGGCACAGATGAGGCACTGGGTTTGTTGACATTTGTGATCTCTTTATATATATATATATATATATATATATATATATATACATACATGTGACATAAAAGATTTTTCATCAGTAATATGAACTGAACATAGGTTCTGCAAGTATGTAAGAGCTATATTCTCATGTTATGAACACAATACATTTACTTAAAAATAGACCTTTTAGCTGGGGGTGGTTTTTCATGTCTGCAAGCCCAGCATTGGGGAGGCTAAGGCAGGAGGATCACCATGAGTTTGAGGACAGTGTGAGCTACACACTGAGTTCAAGGACAGCTTGCACTGTAAAGAGAGACCCTGTCTCAAAAAATCAAAAAGAAATACAAAAAGAAAGAAGAAAAAAAGAAAGAAAGACTGTAAAGAGAGACCCTGTCTCAAAAAATCAAAAAGAAATCCAACCAGTCAACGAAACCAAGAAATAAAAAACACAAAACAGACCTTTCATCACTTTTTAACCAAAACTTTATGCATACTTGTGAATAGCTTTGTTCACTACAGTCCTGAAAGGAAAATTACTACTTATAATTGGTACGATAAATTTAAAATTTGCTTAAAAGTGCCGATTTCACTTCCCAAAACACACTCCCATTTTTTTTCTCTCTCTCAATAATTTGGCATCACAATAAAAAGAATAGCTTACTATTCATTTAAAATGTTACATGAAGCCTGTGAAGCTGAACCACAACTTTCACAGTAGCCAGGCTCAGACAGCCAGGACCTGGTCAGTAACTGCCACTCTTCTTAATTGTGGCCCGTTTCTAATTTAGGACCAAGTGGAGGGGACCGAATACGCTCCTCTAATCAATCATATCAAAGGTTGCATTTTTAGTTGGTGTATGACTAGCTTCAGCATCCCCAAAACGTACTTACTACCTGTATCAAGGTGTCCTCAAAGCCTTCCATTTTTCTACTACACTTTTCCAACTTCCTTGAATACCATCGCATCCCTGCCAAACACAAAAGACAATGTCCATATTCCTTGCTATAGCAAACCAAAAAT
>NW_004955848.1:11560-14226 GCF_000276665.1 Chinchilla lanigera
CGCTGCCCCTGCTGGTGGTAGTGGGGAATGGCAACTGTTGGTCCCTTCAGCCTAGAGATTTGAATAGGCGATATAGTGTATCCTGGAGCTTCCAGGCCTAAGTGAACTTCCAATAGGGTTGGACCTTACTTGAGTTGCCAGAAGTTCACCCCTTGCCAACTGCCTATTTAGTATGGGATGAGTGCTTAATCAAGTAGCTGTCTACCTTTTCTGCCTCATACGGTCTGCAAATTATTCTTTGAATGGTATATTTTGTTCTTCAAACTCATTCTGAACCTTTCAATCTGAAGTTATGATGTGTGTCTTATACGGTCTTCAATGTCAAGCAGTTGAGATTTACATCTTAAAACACTTTGATAGCTAGTTACTTAGAAAAGTATTAGAAAAGCCAGGCATGGTGGCACATGCCTTTCACTCCTGCACTTGGGAGCCTGAGGCAGGAGGATCCACACAAGTTCAAAGCCAGCCTGAACTGTGTAGTCATACCCTATCTCAAATGGCCAAGAAGAAGAAAAGAAAAAAAAAAAAAAAAGAAAGAAAAGCATGAAAAGATGAGAAACTTTTGAAAGAAGCATATTTTAATGTGAAAATGGGCATAATTATTTATTGATTATAAAATTTTAATTTTCAATACTAAGCAATGATACATATTTATTGGTGTATACTTGACAACTCTAAATTTCAAAATTATACCACATAATATAATGATTATCAGTTGAAGCAGACATAATTAATTATATAATTAGAGTGTTTTAATTTGATTAGGCAGCTGCTTAAACCAAAGAATATTGATGTAGCACCTATCACTTTCCAGTAACTTTCTAGTAGTAATATTTTTGATTTTGGTCTTAAATTCACTTTCTCCTCTGCCATTTCAGTTAGTTCTATCTCATATTATCAATGACTCTGGAAATAAAATGACTGCTTAATTGTAAATTAAGCTTATTGTGATTCTTGGGTCTTTGTCACAGTGCACGAATTCAGCACCTTCAAAATATATACAGTCATCAGCTATACAACAGTGCAGTTACATAACAAGTAAAATATAGAACAATTTGGAACATATGACTGATGTAGCACATTGCTTGATTCCATGTATGATTTCCCCACCATAACTCTTACTTATACAAATTGATACAATAATATTGAGCTAAGAATAAATCAATCCTCTGTGGTCTCCTAATAAGCAATAGGCCTAAATTTTACTTCAATATAAATTACAGTTGAATCCTAATCAGGAAGAACAGGTGTCCATATTTAATACACTAGCACAAGTAAAGTTGATTCATTAAAACTGCAAAATGAATTTGTGACTGATATCATTTCTTGGAGTCCTTAGAGAAACAACTGCTTTTCTACTGCTAATTGTGAAATCCACTGAAACATCATGTTTCTTCATTTATAAAACAAATTGTCTAACAACTCCTGAGAAACTCCATTCTTCTGGTTGTGACATGATTTCAAAATCACACAATTTCCCAAGCTTATCAATCATGTGCATCTTTTCAGGTATATATTTGTGTATACTGTTGTCATAAAAATCGAGCTACTTTCCTAATCCTTATTTGTTTGTTTTTGTTTCCATTCTTGAAGAGTTACAGTCACCACAGTGCTAGAACATCGTCTGGAACCTAAGAAGTCTAACAGCTTCCTGGTGTAAATCAACATCTGTTCTCCTCACCCAACCCAGCCTTTGTTGTTCATGGATTACACTAAAGGGAACCTTGTATTATGTGAACAGCTCCTTTGTGGAATTTCTGCTTGATCTTCATTTTCATTGACAGTGCCTGTTGATCATTATAGCAATTCCATTCCCAGAACCTGTGGGATAAGTAACAGCAGATAGTTGAAGATAGCACTGTTTTTATCACTGGTTATTTTGATAAATAGCGAACTGCTCATGTTAGTCCTTTTTAGCTCTATTTCCTCAGATAACTGTGAAAAACACTTTATGTTGACTATTGAATATTTTTGTTAAACTTCAAGGTCATAAAACTACCACAGAATACTTCCATTACATGTACAGACTCCTGGTAGTATATTTCATTATTATTAATTTATTTTATATTTTATTGATTATGAGAGCAATACCCAAAGCAAAACATACACAGAGAGCTTTCTAAACAATTGGGAATCTCAAAATGTTGTTGCTGAATTTGGTTAGGAAAAGGAAAATGAATTAAATTTTATATTTCCATGCATTTGTGTTGTCCAGGAATTGTCAGAATTGAATAGTCTTTAAGGCTATGACAATAGTGTTCCCAAAGTGAAACCCAACAGAAAAAGATCACAGGCGTGAGGAAAGATAAGGACAGCCATATGCGGAGTTTGATATTTTCTTTCTTTAAGACGTCCCTTATTTTTCTCTCCTTCTGCTGTTACCAGGTACAGGAGAATTCCATAGAAAGTGCTTGCTGTGGAATAGGTTGATAGTGAAGCAGTGTTTCACAACAGATGGAGGTAAGCCCATCCCTGTCATAGGAGCTGGGAGAGTGATAAGAAAGGAGGCCCTCTGCTTACCAGCTTACAGAAAAGTATCATTTATAGCAATAGTACAGATTCTTCCAAATATTTGTTTCCTAAATTCCTTCATTTGGTTTTATGTTTTCAAATGCTTCTTACAATTCTCCAATGAAGTCACCAGGGCTTGAAGTATTGGGGAGAAA
>NW_004955848.1:14571-16009 GCF_000276665.1 Chinchilla lanigera
AGACAGAAGAACAACCATGTTATCTATGAGAAATTTTGTATGTATATACAGGATAGAATCATCTGTTTATCTTTTTTTGGTGTTTTTCATGATATGAAAGACTCTTTCCACAGGTATTAAAGCTTATTTCTTCAGATTAGCTTTCGGAGATAATCAAGCAATTTTGATGTTCTCTATTATTTTGCTGTTGCACATCATTCTGTTTCTTTGATTGTGGGATTTTGTACGCTTTGCAATGTTCTATTTCATCACAATCTCATTATTCTACTTTATACAAGTATAATTTAGTATCATTGAAGAACCATTTAATATCTGTTGTAATACTGTTTTTGATTATAGATAACTGTAGTCTACGTTATTACAAACATGTTGAGGAGATTATCTTTTTATATTAATTCTTAAGACATTTACATACTGTTGAGATAAGAGTCCCTGTATATTCTAATCTCTGTGAGATTCTTTGAGATCTGCTTCATGACTATATAGCCACCTTTTTTAATGTTTCAATATGTGTTTGAGAAGACTGTGTTTTCTGCGGTTCTCCCTCCAAAGCAATGAGCAAATGCAAGAAAACTTAATGTTTGAAATGGTGTGGATGGGGCCAGGGGTGTAGCTCAGCATCACAGTGCCTGCCTGGCAAGTGTGAGGTCCTGTGTTTAAATCCTAGTACACAAAACAGAAAGGAAGAAAGAAAGAAAGATGGAAAAGGCATTTCACAAAAAGAAAGCAAAAAAGCTAATAAATGTATCACATTTCCAAATATTACTATTATTATATCATTATTATTGGGGGAATAAAAATGTAATGGGGGATAACTCGAAGCATATAAACACCTTTCTGAATGACTGAACTAGGCATGTGCTGTCAAGAACATAGAAGAGCTGACATCATTTCAAGCCTAATGTAAACAAGTTGTGCTGACTTTTCCACTGTTTCTGCTCAAACAACAATTTCCTGTTGTATAACTGATGCTCCCTTCTAGGTCTCTATTCTTTTTCAGTTTTGTAGGGATTATTTACCAATTTTTAAAATTTATTTCTCAAGTGTCTTAAAATACTTTTGCGTCTAATGTCTCTTGTTCTCCTTTGAGACATCTTATTAAAATCATTTTGGAACATCTTAATGTATTCTACTTTCTTGACCCTTTTGCCCTAAATACCGGTTTTTTATTTGTGATATAGGCTACAGAAACTGCTACTCTTGATCATGATACAAACTGTAAACATGCAATGTAATAATTCATAAACTTATTTTTTGGAAGCTATCAGGATAAAAAACATATCTTACACTTGTAATTCCAGTACTCTGGTAAGTTGAGGCAGAATGACTGTAAGATAAAATCCTTTTCTGCCTGTTAACAGCTTAGCCAGACACTCTCTCAAAGCAAAAATTAGTAAAACAAAAGCAAAAACGCAAACCCTGCAGATACAGTTCAGTG
>NW_004955849.1:0-16012 GCF_000276665.1 Chinchilla lanigera
AGATAGATAAATACATAGCTGGGATAACTGTATTGCTGATGTCTGGTGCTTTGTTGAAGGGAACAGTTAGTGCTTGAATTGTTTTTGGCCAGTTTTGCATGCTTGTATCTGGTAATCTGAGCAACTAGGTGAAGACAACAATATGCAGTATGACAAGCGTTGGTGAGTCCTACCGTCCTGTAGAGTGAAACTCTGTATTGTCTCTAATGTTTTTTTAAATTATTACTTTCTTATTCTCTTTAATGGTTTGATCAGTCTTTCAGTCTTGCATCTGGTAATCTGAGCAACTTTGTTGACGATACCAGTATGTGATATAACAACCATTCTTAATCCCTATAATTTGGTTTGAAACCCCATATCATTTTTAATGTCATTCCTTTGTTTTGTTTGTATTTTGCTATTGTTCTTTTTATTTTTTTCCTACTCTCTTTAAAATAAAAAAAAAGAAAAAGAAAAAGGACAGAAGATAAGCAAGACTCCAAGAGGGGGTGGTGAGGATGCAAAAATCAAAATAAGCACAATAATTTTGGAAATGAAAAATTGCATAAACATCAAAAAATGCGGAGTTACTGTGACATTTAGATAGAAGGAACATTGAGTTGAAGCCCCTAGTTATCTTTGATTCCTTGTCTATAAAAATGGGAAGAAGCGCACTTTTGGAATGTGGAGACTACCATATTCCCTGATGTACCTCAGCATCCAGAACAACAGCACCACGCAAACTTTCTATAATAAAAAATTTTAACTAAATGAATACATTTTTAGCAATGGGTCTCACCTGACAGCTTCAAAAACATGGCAGGATCATTATGCTGCATATGCCCAGAAAGATGTACAATTATCAAAATTATGTGAAGGAATTTAAAATATGCAAATAATATGCAAATGAGGAGCTACATTAGAGATGAAGTCATGGTTCACCAGGAAGGGAAGTGGCTGATAACCCAGCACGAGGCTGAGCAGATTAGAAGCTGAGTGTGAGGGAAATGTCTGGGCAGAGAGAACGTTGGGAGGTGCTTTCTAAACAAGTTCTAGGACTAAATTTCTGTTCACACTGTATATAAGGACACGGCAGTGCTTCTTTTGTTCTAGGAGCAGAAGCAGAGGCCCAAAGCCACTCTTTTAAAAAGCAAATTAACAATACCTTTCTATTCATGGTCATCAAAGAGAAACATATATACATATTAAAATGTTTATGCTATTTTTTCACTGCTATACACTAACAAACCTTGCCAGTTGTACTGATTTTTAAGTAGCAGTGAAACAAGAGCAAAATGGTTTTACTTATTTATTTTTGGATGTATGTTAAGGATATTTTTATCATTAGTCAAGGACCCATTTAAAAGCATATTATTTGATACAAGGGTGGTATGAAGTAAAGCGAAAACTAAAGTTCTATTTCTTCAGCTAACAATTAGAAACAAGGAATATATGCATAATAGTTACTTTTATGAAAATCTATGAGGAAGTAAGTAAGGAAAATAAAAAGCTCCCTATGAGAAGAAAGACAGGGAGCCAGACTGCTCAAGGGGGAGCAAGTCTCTACCCTTGAAGGGCCTGGCTGGTTGTGCTGGGGGTGATCTGACTGGCTACATGCTGAGGGCGTGGAGAATGTTGCTCTGTCTGGAACATGGGTATCTAAAATTTTCACTTGCCTGGCTGTTATTGAGTGAAGAGGGATTGTCTTGGGCCTCATATAAAATATATATTTAATGTATATAAGTAAAAAATACCCTAGCTTGCTTTCTTTCTTCCTTCCTTGTGCTTTCTTTTCTCACTTTCTCTTCTTCTTTTCTTCTTTCTCTTCCTTTTTCTTCTTTCTTTTCTTTCTGTCTGTGTTCCTTTCTTCCTTTCCCTCTATCCCTCCATCCTTGACTCCATCCATCTCTCCCTTTCTCTCTCCCTTTCTTCTTTCCTCCCTCCCTTCCTTGCCTTTTTGCCTTCCTGAAAAAAGAGCCCAGAATCTTCACCCTGAACTGCATCCCTAGTCATTTTGAAGTTTTTAAATGTCTATAAACTGCTGTGGTTCAGTTCAGGCTTGGGGTCTTCCTACCTTAGCTTCCCTGAGAGCTGAGATTACAGGCATTCACTACATCCAGTTGTATTTTAATTTATTGAGTTATTTTACAACATCACACAAGCCTAAGTTCTGTAATTATATAAGAAAATTTATATACTGCTTAATAACAAAGAACACCTGTCTTCACAGTTACACACATATGTAAAGTATGTAAAGGTCAACTACTCCTGTTGGTAATCGTTCTGTTTTACTCACCAAGTCACATAAGTGAGTGATACACATAGGTTACAACTTCCCCTTATTTCCCATCTTCCTCCATTTAAATTATTCTTTGTTGGACAATTCTCTTAAATGGAAAAATCCGCTTTTCATGCTCCCTTAACCATGACTTGAGATGCAACAAATGCACAAACACACACAGTAATGCTTTAAATTTGACAGACATTTATGTTAGATTTTTCAATGAAGTGTTTGCAAACGTTTTTCAGCTTCCTGTGGGTTATTGAATTTTTAAATGCTATCATTCAATTTTTTCCTAACTAGTCTTTATAGATTTTTCAGATTTTTTTCTAAAGTTGAATAGCTTGGATTGATTTTGATTTCATTTTGTTTTCTGTTTTCCACTGGAATGCTCAATTTAATTGGCCTCCTCACAAATGTTGATCAGGGGCCCATACTGTAATGCACTGTGCCCAGTGTTAGGGATCCAAAAACCAGAAATGGTTCCTCTTCTCAAGTTTTTGTAATTGAGATGGGGGCACAAGATACACATAAGAAGGTAAATCTGCTAGATTCCAAAAAGTAATATAAATGAATTATGAGAATCGAGAGATGGTGATGTGGTATGATTTAGACATGTCCTCCAAAAGTTCATTTGTTGGAAGCTTCACCCTCAGGTGCATATGTTCATGGCATTTGGAGAAACAGCTTTTCAGAGGTTATTTTAGATTAAAGTGAGGTCACTTCTGTGGGGCTCCATGATGGCGTTAGTGCTTTTATGGACAGAGAGGAGGTACAGCATACTTGATCTATCCGCACTTGTGATGTTCTCCACTGTGTTCCCTCGCCAGATACCAACAGCATGCTTTTGGATTCCCCAGTCTTTAGGATATGAGTTGAATAAACTTCTATTCTTTATGAACTACCCATTTGTGGTATTTAGTCATAGCAACAGAAAACAAACCAAGATAGAAATATTATTATGGCTCAAGATATTCAGAGGAGGAAGAGTAGAAGTAAATACTCACTGGATGGTTTAGGCATTTCTCATATGATATTTCACATTATTTATTTATTTAAAGAAACATAGAACACAGAGTTCGTAAACTGCATATGCAGAGTTTAAAATAAACAGTTACAACATGTTTGAAATCTAGAGGAGAAGTGAAGGGACTTTATGAAGTAGAGAGAAAATCTTAATGATAAAGACCATATTGTATCATCTTTTGAATAAGTTTCTTAGTGTGCACTCAGTGTATATTAGGCTATTCTAAACTGATAAAATGTTCTTTTACTTTAGAAAGGTAATATGGCTACTAAAACATTCATATTTCAAACAATTGAATAAATACATCCAACTGCATTTCTGTCTAAGCATTCTTGGTCTAGACATCTAATCTGAAGAGATATTGACATAGTGCCATTATATAGTACCATATAGTGCTATATATTGTGCAAAGATGCATCTAGCAGGGGTGTACATGGTATGGCTTTAAATAGGGGGAAAAGATGAAATTAATAGGGAATTGATAGGAACTAACCAGATGTTCATCAAGTCTGTTTCTATTTTTTGGCATAAATGTAACCAAATTTCCCAGCCCCAGGAGAGAGTGACATGACCAGTTCTTGCCAGTAGAATGTGAGCAGAACAGATACGCCACTTTCAGTTTGAAACATTGAAGACTGCATGTGCTTTGAGATTTTTCTTCTGTCTTCTTCATGTGTCCTGGGTGACCCTGAAAAAGAAGTTGCTTGATCGCTGCTGGACCATGAGAAAAAAAATGCCCCCAAATAACTCATGAATAGACATAAACTCTGTGGGGACAAAATGTTTAAGTTTTAGGATGGTTATGATTTTAAATTAAACTTGGTCTAAGGGAATTATCTGAGTTACATTTCTTGTTGTTGAGACAAAATACCGGACATCCAAAGTTAAAGGAAGAAAGTTTTACTTAGCTCACATAATTGGCTGGCTCCAAGGCAGGCAAAAAGATATGGCAGAGACAAAGAGTCCATGGCATGCAGAAGGTAGCAAAGCATCAAGGGGCCACCACAGCTCTTTCTAGCCCTTATGTCTTATCCAGGCTACTTAGGGCAGATAGCACTCACACAATTAATTTTAGGGCGCCTGGGCCTAGCATTGCACCATGAATCAATCCTGGCATCATATACTCTAGATCTGACCACCTCTGGAAATACCTCACCTATCACTGCGTGAGGCTTTGGGGGGGACATCTGGACATAAGCCATACCAAGAATGATAACTTTGACTCTACATTATAGACTGTTGTGTGGCAGATTAAAATATTGACTGGAATTTGGGTATGTCATGGAAACATTTAAAATGTTAGTTATGAACAGAGTTTCATGAAATTGCATGGGTCACATCACACTTAGGAATAGCTCCATTCACAAATTGTGTGCCTTCACACATGTATGACCACATAGGGAAATGGCAGAAAGGACACTGTGCTTGACCAAAAAGAGATCTTCACTTTTTTTTCTAAGAACTATATTATTTGAATTTATTATTTTTAATTTAATTTTTATTTTTACTTGAAATTTTTATAATGAAAATATGTGTATTATGGTTCAGACATAAAATGTCCCCAAAAGTCTAAAGTTTAGAGGGGAGGCCTTGTTAGAAGGGGTAGGTTACTGGGGGCATCACTTGGAAAGGTGTTCTCACCTCCAGCTCCTCCTTTCTCTCTCTCTCTACTTTCTGGCTGCCATGGTTTGAGCATGGTCTCCTTCCTGCATCCCCTTCGCCATCCTGTTTCTTCCTCAGAGCCGGCCAATCATGGACTGAAACCGTGAGCCAAAATAAACCTCTCCTCTTTAAGTTGTGGGTGTCAGGTATTTTTGTCCCAGCAATGGGAAAGGGGCTAAGACAGTACATATCCATTACCATTAATAGTAGCATTGCGGTGCTGGGGATCAAATCTAGGGCCTTGTACATGCTAGGCAAGTATTCTACCACTAAGCTATATTCTTAGTCTCTTCTTGTAAATAAAAAAGACAGAAATCTACTCAGACATTTTTTACAGGCTTGTAAGAGTCAATGTACTGTTTGCAGAAGCACTAAATATACATGCACTGTTTTTATTATGAAAAAGTCTTTAAGTATTGATTGCTAAGATGTCTTTTTAAATTGTGATCAAGCTCTGATTTTTTGTACCATGGGGATATTTGTCAGAGTTGCAGGTTGCTAGGCTTTCTCAGCTGCTTAATAAAGAATCACTGTGGTTACAATTTAAAATGCCTCCTGTCATCTCATGCTTTTTGTTTCACTTTTTTTCCCCTCTTCCCCTCAGTTCTAGAGAGAAAATATTACTGGGGGTTTGAGGAGTGTTCTTGTTCATTTGAGAAAAGCAAAAAAAAAAAAAAAAAAAAAAAAAAAATCCCAGTTAAGTAAAAAGGTTCATACGTGGGTGATGAGGTGGCCACATCACAGTAATTTTTCTGCTGCCTGCTTTGGAAAGGGAGATGGTAAGTAATGAGGATGTAGTGATGTTAGAAGGAGCAATAGATATTTATAGTTGATAGACACTTGAAGGCAAATGGAAGTTGGGAAGTTGTCCCTATAATTAGCTTGAATAGATGAATTCACAGGCAATCTGTAAGTAGTCCAGAGTGTAGACATAAATGAAAGTCCCCAATGTGAAGAAATCAGGGGAAGCAGCATGATCTACATTAGGACTGGCTTCAGTTAGAACCTTGCTTTAGATAACTACATAATATGCAACTTCATGAGGGAGGAAATGTTTTTCAAATACATAGGGCAGTGTTTAATACCTCTAAGGGACTTCATTAGCTTTCCTCAAAGTGAGTTTTAACAACTGATTTTTGAAGATCACTGCACTTTAAAAATTATTTTTTACATCACTGTTGCTCCAAAAATTTCCTGTTTATGAAGGTCATTCTGTGATGGAGCCAAGTTTCATTGTTAGGAAATCTTAGGAACGCTGAGCAGGAGGAAGGACAGAGGGAAACAGAGAAGTGTAAGGAGCAAGGGAAGTTGGAGGAAGAGAAAAAAATACCTGAAGAGAACAGGAGCAGGAGGGGGACAAAGAGAGAGAAGGTTAAAGTGCAGGAGGAAAGGGAAGGCTGTAATATAATTAAAGACACAGGTATGTGTCTAGATTACAAAAATAGTTTTCAAAAAATTAATGAGATAATCAGATAAAACCTTCCCCCTTTTTAGTGTAAATTTTTATGCAGCAGCAGCTTTTACTTCTGCAGTAATTTCCATTATCTGATTAGTTTGTAATTTGTTCCCAGGGACAATCAGTAGTATTGTCTCTAGTGCTATCTATTTCATTAAAACATATATCTTATTTTATTGTTGTGGTATACTGATATGATAATCACATATAAATATCTATGTGTTATTTTATTCTACAAAGTTTAGAAGAGATACAGTTAAAATGTGCTGATATAAATACATATAGATGTTAGTTAAATTAGTAAAAGATTGAATTTATAGTTTGTGGGTTACTTATTATAGAAAATATAGATTTCATAAGTCCATGATATGTGATTTTCACTTGTGTTATTTATTTGTGTTTCCTTAGTGCCCCCAAATATAAAAGACTATTTTGTTATGTGCATCTTAATAATAATTATATTTCATTGCTGTTTTATGTGTTTAGGTTTGTCAATTAAATGTTGAAGAAATTTCTGTATGTTGCTTAACCTGATCTTACAAGTGATGATTACTGGTAGGTAGATAAAATCTGATTGCCTAAGTTTTAAATCTTTTACATATATGAAAGAGAAGTATGCATAATTGTTTCTCATTAGAAATGAGCTAGAAACATTAATAATTATCATGTTTAAAGATAATATAACTGAAGAGTTATTTAAGAAAGTAAGCCTGTAAATTTTATTGGGGAACATTCTTAGCAGTATTCATTACAAAACACCATTTAGTATGATACTTAAATTTCTATCTTAGGGTCAAATAATTTCCTTGATAAGAATGTATCTTCTGAAATAAAACCCAATGTTTTAAGGCCAACTAGCATACTGTAGAATAAATTTTAAGAAAGGAAAGTCCTATAATTCTGAATTTCATCTCTTTGTTTTGTAAAATGAGAGTTGTAATACCAGCCCAAAATGTTATTGCAAAGCTCAAGTATGAAAACATGTGAAGACATTTTACAACTCTAAGGCATTATTACAAGTGTTGATGAACAGGAAGCATTTCTGATGGCCTATGGGCTATTCTGAGCCATTGTCTTTCTTCCATGATTTCCCCAACATTACAGACACTGGATGCCTAGGAACTAAGTTTTCAGAATCCTGGCCAGCGTTATTCCAGGTTATATTCTGTCAATGAAAGACACCTGCATGTGATTTGAGAAGCTTCTGTTCTCTTGCTCCCTTAGCAATAGTGGCCACATGCACAAAGAGCAATTCGAGATTTTGCAGTAGCCTCTGGGGCACTTACTTGAAAATCACCAATAATGGTACAAGAGCAGCTGTGCTCCCTGCTAACTGTATCCTAGAAGGCTTATAATTTTCTAAATTCCTCAAAGCCACTGGTAGAACTCAGAGTTAGTTCTGATTATTTTTTGACTTTCATTCTATCACTCTTTTGCTCATTTGGAATCAGACTAATTATATTGTCCTCTCTCTAATTGTAATCTTATAATTTATTATATGAGAAGTCTTATTGCTTGAAACACAAAGAACACAGTCTAGACTCTACTTTTCTGACAAAACACTGGATAACTCAGGGATAGGTTTTAAAATAAAATAAATGACTATTTCATCATGTCCTTTTAAACTGTTTTTGAACTGATAATGCTCACCAACATCTATTTACTTTCTATTTTCTACCAAACCATGCCATTGCTAGACAGACAAGACATGAGTTAGCCATAGTCAAGGTTTATGGATATGATCTGCTTCCTAGTTCTTCTTTTCCAAGGAGAATTCCCCCCATTTTTACATTCTAGGGTGATTAACAGTGAGGAAATCAAATTATATTTATATTAGGGAAATCAGGAAGTGGGTCTCTTTTCTACTCTAATAAATAAAGAGACAAGCCCACAAACTTTGCATAATGTTGTAAAATTATCATTAATTGTCTTACCTGTTCTTTTCGGCATCATTATCATCTTTATAATATACAGACTGTTTATATTAACTGCTTCTTCCCTGAGTTTGAATCAAATTTTGCTACAAATTTATATACCTGGTAGTATTTTATTGTATGCTGTGTATTGTAAATGTCATATTGTTGCGGGTCTAAATTATGTTATCGTTACAGAATGTGGATTTGGTTGTTGTTGTTGGTGGGAAGTTAATATATTGATGATTTAGCTTGGTTCTTTTAGTCTATTGTTGCTAGCTTGGTTTACACAGTTCTGTGGTAACCTTTACATTTTATATACATATATAATTTTATATATTTATTCACAAATGATTACATAAGAAAAAGTGCTTCAGGGTAAGATAGACGTAAAATAAAAATATAAGAAGGTCGAAGAATATATAATTTTATATATATATTCACAAATGATTACATAAGAAAAAGTGCTTCAGGGTAAGATAGACGTAAAATAAAAATATAAGAAGGTCGAAGAATAGGTACCATAACCAAATTAAATGGTGTGTTTTGTGGTCTTTTTGTAAATGTGCTTCTAAGTTCCTGTCACATAGCTCAGTTCTGAGTTTAATAAACTTTTTTTCATAAAATACGTTTGTCTCTGGTGAGACGTAGAGTATTAAAGGGAGATTTGTTTTCTCTTCACAGCCAATCCTTCATATCTCTAGCAATTAAAAAAATACAGAAAAACGTAAAGAAATAATGAATCAGGTCATTGTGTACCACTTCTTAAATTAATAGTGACGATTTAGCTTTGACACTTTTAAAGAGAACAGCGGAAAGACCTAAGGCAGACTTGAAGTCTCTCTGCCCCCGCTTTGGGGCATGTTTCTGGCTCCATCGCTCACACACAGCCTGTGTGGGGCCTAAGTTTGATGCATGCACCTTGTAATCCATTTGTATCTGTATTTTATTTCATCTCTGATTTATTTTAGGTACAAGCAGGTCTTCAACACCAGCGATCTTCGCTTCTGACCCTGCAACCTGCCCCATTATCCCTGGCTGTGAGACCACAATTGAGATTTCCAAAGGGCGAACCGGGCTGGGCCTCAGCATTGTGGGAGGGTCCGACACGCTGCTGGTGAGCGCTCCCGTGCACAGGGGCTTCGGGCCTCTGGGCGGTCCTCAGATGTGCCAAGAGAACATGACCAGGAAGATTTCTGAGTTTTACTAAATGAAACATAGAAGCTGAGAAAACATGTACTTCATGATCATTTTAATGTATATGGCACATATTCAATAGGATACTGGGATTATTACTTCCAGTAAGCCGTTACCGACTCACTAAGTCCTCTTAGTGATTATGACCTCTTACGATTGTGACCTCTAGTTTTTAAAGCGTTTCTGTCAGTTTACCAGCCCTTGACATATTTTAATTTCCTGTTTTACTAATATCCAAGCTAGGTTAGACCTAAATTGAGAGGCATCTGAAAAACTGAATTATGTGGGGATGACATTTTCTAAAATTTGAAAATACTATAAAATTATTTCATTTGTAGATAGGAATGATGATGTATATCTATGGTATTACTATATGTATGATTATGTTTCATATTTTCCTTTGAACTTGCCTAGGAAAATAGAAGCTTTTGTTGCCTTTTAGCCAAAGTTGTATAGTTAGCATTTCCTGGAATTATGGTACGTGGCCCTCGTGGGGTTCAGTAAAAGCAGGGAGCGTTTGGGCTCAGCATCCCCTCGCCATTTCTGGGTGAGAACGGGGTAAAGCCCGGTGTATTGTGTTTGGGTCCCCAGGGCGCCATTATTATCCATGAAGTTTATGAAGAAGGAGCAGCATGTAAAGATGGGAGACTCTGGGCTGGAGATCAGATCTTAGAGGTACGGGATGCCTGTTTCATTCAAAAAATAACAGCCAAAGGCCGTGGAGGGTGTGTGTTTCTTTCTTTACTTCTCTCTCCCCCTTTCCCGCCCTTTTCCTGTTTTCACTGAACTTACGCTTGCCTCGCCGCCCGTGTCCCGTTTCTGTACAGGTGAATGGAATTGACCTGAGAAAGGCCACCCATGATGAAGCAATCAACGTCCTGAGACAGACACCCCAGAGAGTGCCCCTGACACTCTACAGAGACGAGGCTCCCTACAAAGAGGACGACATGTGTGAGGCCCTCACTGTGCAGCTGCAGAAGAAGCCAGGAAAAGGCCTCGGACTGAGCATTGTTGGTAAAAGGTGTGTCTGGGGAGAGCAAACGCAAGGACCTTTTGGAGATAACCCCAGCACTAGTGGAATCTATCAGTGGCTCGGGTTTACAGGCAGCTGCCCTGGACCAATCACTAACAGAGCATGGCAAGATACTAAGTCAGTGTACGGGGATTTTGAAGGTCCTCAACAAAAAGCCTTCTGGTGTTTTTAAAGTAACTGCTGTGTGCAGGAAATACGTTCGGTTCTGAGAAATAGAGATAAGATGTGGCTCCTGACCTTAAAAACGCATAGTGAACAAGAAACATGTCCTCCCAAAAAAATGAGTCGATTGATAAGACACAGACACATTGTAGGGGAGTCATACAGTACACGAAAGAAAAAAGAGACCAGGTGACCCTGTTTTAAAGGAAGTGGATTAGGGAAAAAAGTTCCAAGAAAAGAGGTGCTAATACAAGTAATATCAAGAAATATTAAATGCCGTAAATCTTTCATTTTAGTATTATAAACCCATTGAGATCAGAATATGCTATACTTAAATGAAATCAGTGTTCAGTAAAATGTGATATAGTCGGCAGTGTCCCTAAGTTAATAACAACGCTCTCAGGCCTCAGATATCAACAATTTCAAGGCAGCTTATTTTTTCCATTGAGTCAAAATTTATGCAGTTATGACTAGAATACTCTGGAAACAAGCACTTCCAAATTCCCAAGCCAACGCAGTCTCACCTGATTTTGCATTTCATTTCTGTGTGGTAATAAAAGAACTTTTATACCAGTTTGCTCTCTTAGAGACAGTTGAGTATTTTTTTAAACACACAGGAAGAATATAGCATACTATTTGAATCTCGGTGGGATATGTCTAAAAAATTAGACATTCCTTTTTAGGAGCACAGCATCAGTAGCTTACATTTTGGGAAATAAGGTACACTTAAATTCATTTGTAAATAAGCGGCCACAGTATCCGTGGTCCTGAAAGCACTGTGAAGACTTCCAGTAGTAGTTCCTGACGAATCGCCATGGGAAGAGCATGCAAAAAGCCCGTCTAACCCGACACCCTCACTCTGGAGATGGGAAAGCACAGGAGCAGATGGAGTATGGCTTCTTTGGGGTTGTGACCTTGGCGAGAGCAAGTGATGTGCTGCAGCTTCACTGTGCATTTCTGTTTACAGCTGCTGTTGAGATGAACGTGAAGATTCGTGTTCGGGGGTTTTTGCTTTGCGCTTTTTGTGTCTTGCGCTTTCAGTTTTGTGAAAGGATGGGACTAGTTTAGTATTTGCTTATTTTGTATAAATCAATGTTATATAAAAGTCAGTTGAAATGATTTAAACGAAAAGACATCGTAATAATGATAGTTAAATTTTGAGTAACAAATACTTTGTAAATGTTCAATAATGTTAATGATGTCAGTGGTAATAGAAACATATTTAAGTAGCCACAGGTCAATGTCCCTTTAAGGCCTCTTTATTCTATAGAAAGAAAAATAAATTTAACACTAATTCTTAAGTCCCATCTTTACCATTTACTAACTACCTGGCCCATACAAGGAGAGCAGTACTTACTTTTATTCACATTGTATAATTTAGAAAGAATAAATTCTTATGAAAATCTTTTCAATCTGTGGAATACAGTAAGATATAAGATAGTATTTGTTACAAACTGTATTCTAATAATTTTCCTTCATTACAAACTCTGAAAAATAGATATAAATGTTTCATTATAAAAAGTTACAAAATAAGCATTGCATTACAGTTCAGAAACAATCATGTTCAAATCCAAATTGTTTGCAGAAACGATACTGGCGTGTTCGTGTCAGATATCGTTAAGGGCGGAATTGCAGATGCTGATGGAAGGCTGATGCAGGGAGACCAGATATTAATGGTGAACGGAGAAGATGTGCGTAATGCCACGCAGGAAGCTGTTGCTGCTTTGCTAAAGGTAAAAATCAAATCCCAAAATAACTTCTGTGTAACAGTACGGAAGAAGAAAGAGAATTTAACATGGAGCCACCAGCGCTACACTAGTGACTGGACTTTACCTACGGAGTAGTCTCAAGTAAAACATATTACCATATTTCAATAAGAGATTTCCAAATAGTGAATTTATGATTCGTTGTTTAATATGTTATTGTATATTTACTTGGTGGTAGTAGGAATTACTAGTTGACTGTCTGAAACATTACTAACTCTTTTATTTTTAAGGTGAGTTTTGTGTGGAATATTTGTTTCTCCATGGTATCTCTGTATTTATTCTTACAAATTCTGATTTAAAGGAGACCGTCATCTCACACACTGCCCTTTGCAAAGTGATTGGGGAGCACTGTTCCTTGAGTGCAGATCATAGGAAGCGAGAAGGTACCCATGGCATCTCTGGAGATCGTGTGTTTGGGTTTTCCTGTCTTAGCCCCTTCCTTAACTCCTTTTTGAACCCAGTGAAGTCAGCATCTTTCTGAAAGATGATGAATAAAGTCACAAAGAATGTGCCAGAATGATTTTGTTTTATAAGATCCACAAAGGGAATGTTTGGTTGAAATCCTAGACTGACTCAAAGCTGTTGAACAGTTTTAAAGTTGATGTTTAAAATCAGGGTTGGATAGGTCATCCTGATGTAATGAAGGTGATTCTTTGTATATTCATCTGACAGCACCCTTACTGGGAATTACTCCAGCCATTATAAGGCTCCATTTCTAGGTATCACTCTAAGCTCAGTTACATTTTACTTTGTAAAATAGATTCCCTCCAATGAGAACTCTCCATGAGAACCATTTTCTGACTGGAGAAGTAGAGTTAATCTCACTTTAAAAATGGATTGCTGAGTACAGAATAGCCACTTAAAAATCTAGTTCTTGAGACTGTAGACATATTCCTTATTGGGGAATATCACATTTCCTAGAGAGATTTGCATTCCTGTAAGTAAAAAAGGCAATGACCATATCGTTGCTTCCTTTCACCTTACATGTTTTTGACTGAGGAAGTACAATTCAAGGTTTACTAGAAGATCATCAGGAGCCATGTCCTGGCTACATGCTCACAGGGGCTATACAGTAGCTCTCCTGCAGCTGGCAGGTGTGCGGCTAGTGGTAGCTTCTTAGTGGCTGGACTTCACGGACGGGTGTTCTAGCTGAGCTTCTTGTCTTGGTCTCTGTGGTTTGGATAGCATCTAGCATATGGCTGTATATATAAATTCAGTTATTTACAAAGTGCACCTTAAAACTTTCATTTCTTAAAGGTGTCAATCATTAAAACAAAGTAACCAGCACTTTCAAGGAGGAAGAGCTTACTTTTGGAAATTAATTAAAACACGACTGTTAGCTTCAGTATACTGATATATTTTTAAAAGAAGGAAGTATCCTAAAAATAACATTAATAATAATTAATTAAACCAACCATTTTCAAAAATAATTTAGTAATATATTTTCAGGAGCTTGGCCAGCTCCTGGTCTCCTGAAAGGAGTGTATGACAAAGGCTTAAGTAACAGACAAGTAGGATGGTTTTGGGGTCCTGGAAGGTCAGAACGGTCTTAGAGCTAAGACAGGGACTTCTCTGAATTGCCCGTATTTATTAGATTTCAGACAAGTTCAGTGGGGAGGGGGTGGGCGTGAGGAAAATTGAAGGGAAAAGCTGATCTAAAAGCAGGAAGCTGAGCAAGACCTTGAGAACTCAGAACAAAGTCATTCTTCAGGCACAAGATCTTGTTACTTGAGAGAACTGTCTTATCGCTCAGGTTGGTAGTTTATTCCTCCAGAATAGCAAGTGAGAGCCTTGCTTCAGCTGTGGTGTTATGTTGTCTTCAGAGCACTGTGGTCAGCAGTTTAACTTTTACACAGCCTGATCCCCAACAGTGTATCTTAAAAGCCTTAAATATTTACATAACTTACAGTCTTTGCTGCTATTTATTGTGTTTTGACTTGCAATTCTTCATTTAAAAATCCTCTATATTCAAAATGTTACTCACATAAAGTTTAATGAAGTGTTATTTGTAAAATTGTAAAATAGATGTGAAGCAACAGTTAAAAATTTACATCAGCTATGTTATTTATTTCATATTCTTGACAGATAAAACTTTTTAAAACAGTATCAGTGACAGCTATGAACATCAAAAAATAATCAGTGGAGAAGACAAAAGTTTACAATGTCAGTACAACTATGTAAAATAAAGTCATGAATTATATAATGATAATTATGAGGCAGTTGGTAGAACTGCCCTCATTTTTATTTTTATTTTTATTATATTTTGAAATTTTTCTTTGATTAGATTGAATTGCTTTTTTAATGGAAAAACTATCTTGAAATATTTATAACAAAACCCTTTAACTCTGAAAGACCTATTTTATAGATAAATGAGTTATAACATTGCATAATGAATAGTTAATGCATAGATTTGTTAGCCTCTGTACTTATGTAAGCTGAAAACTTAAATAGTGCAAGAAGAATTAGTTTTGGGCTAAAAGAAAAACCCTTAATCAACAAAACAAAACCAAATTATGGATATTATAAATTATGTTTTGATCTGTCAAACTTTGATTAATGATCTACATGTTTAAGAGTTCAGAACATGTTCATGATGTTCAGCAGACTATCAATGCCTAATATTTATGTTAGTGTTATTATACACTGGACACTGACATAACCATTGTACATGGCTACAATTTAAAAATACAGAATAATGAACATTATCACAGTTAGACTTTCACTGTGGTCACACAGTTAGTAAATCATAGTCTGAATTTAAACCAGTGTTTGTTATCTCAAAGGCAAGGATCTCAAAAACCTCCTTTTGCCACTCTCAGTATTAGACTACACAGTGTTTTTTGCATGCCTGTTATTTGTTTGTGAAAGGTGAAAGAAATTGTCTTCAATTCTTATTTTGTATCTATAATAATATTTATGTATTACATAGTCAGACTACTCAACTACCATGTAGTAATAGTTTACCAAATTGTCTGAGTAGTCCTTCTACTGAGGGCAAAACAAGTTGCAATTGTGGCTATGCTTCTGTTTGTTTGTTAAACCCCGATCTGTTCAGCTTACCTGATCTTTCTGGATTACTGTATTCATGAGATAATTGCTTAATTCTCAATTTTGCTTTACCTTGGTAGAAACAATCTCTGTATAAATCATGAGGTAATAAGATAGACACATAGAGGAAAGTAAACTAGTACAACCACTGTGGAAATTAGTGTGGAGATTTCTTGTTTTGTATTGTTTTTGAGACAGGGTCTTGCTCTGTAGTTCAGGCTGACATGGACTCACTATGTAGCCTTGAACTCAAGGTGTTCTTCCTGCATCAGCCTCCCAAGTGCTGGGATTACATGTGTGTGCCACCACACCTGGCCAGTATGGAGATTTCTTAGTGAACTAAAATTAGAAATCCCATATGACCCAGCTATTTTCCTGCAGGGTATCTTCTCCAAAGAGATTAAGTCATCTACTACAGCAATACTCGAATACCAATGTTTATGGCAGCACAATTCATAATAGCTAAATCCTGGAAGCAGCCTGTATAC
>NW_004955850.1:0-15996 GCF_000276665.1 Chinchilla lanigera
CTTCCTCTTCTCCTTCTTCTTCTCCCCTCCTTCTTCTTTTTGATTCTGGGGGTTGAATCCAGGGCCTTTGCACTTAGCTACAGTCCCCAGCTCTTATGGCTTGTATCTAGATGTTCCCCCAAAGCTTCATGGACTGGATCTAGGGTGTGTGATACTGGGATTAAGGGTCTGTGCTACTGGATTAGTCCACTAACTGGACTATGGATAGGGGAAAGGCTCACCCTAGTATGGGTGGCGTAACCCAAAAGGCTTGTAGCCTGGATGGGATAAAAGGGCAAGGGAGGTTTGCTGTCTTGCTGCTGCTTGCTGCCTCCTGCCATGGACTGTTTCTCCTCTGTGATGCCTCTCTGCCACGCTGCCTTAGCATGGAACAAACTGACTATGGACTGAAATCACTACAAACTGTGAGCTGAAATAAATCTTTCCCTCTTTAACTTGTAGGTGTCAGATATTGTGTCTCAGCAATGAGAAAAGTAGCTGTGACACTAACCCTTTCAAAAGTTTTTGGGGGACAAAGCTCTGCTAATTTGCTAAGATGCCCGGGCTGGGCTTAAAGTAGAAATCTTCCTGCCTCAATCTCCCAGAATGCTAGGAATAAAGGTGAGTACCATCACACCTGGCTTGCAGTCGTCTTCTTATGGACACGTAGGTTGCTTTCATATCATGGCTATTTGAATAGTGCCACAGAGAACATAAGACCGCAGATGTCTCTTTAAGACTCTGACTGCATGTCCGGTGGTCAGCCGCCCAGTAGTGGGATTGCTGCATCCTGTGAGAGTTCTCCTTTGGTTTTGTGAGGAACCTGCATACTATTTTCCATGGGCAGTACCAGCTTACATTCCTGTCAAGAGCACACAAGAACTACTTTCTCTCCACGTCCTTGCCAACGCTTATCTTTCAGCTTTTCATTAGTAGTCATCTTAACAGATGGGAAGTGATATCCCATTGTGGCTTTGATTTTCCCTGATGATTAATGATGCCTAATATTTTTTTCAAATATCTGTCAGTGTGTATTGTTTTGAGTAATGCTTGTTCTGGACCTTGGCACATTTTTCAATTAGTTTATTTATATTTTCTATAGATCAACCATTTATCATATGCATGGTTTGAAAATATTCTTTTCCATCCCACACCTGTCTCTTCATTCTGTTGACATTTCTTCTGTGCAGAAGATTTTTTCACTTTGTGTAATTTCATTTCTATTTTTTGTTTTTGTTGCAAAAAATTATTTTCTAGACTAATATCCAAAAACTTTTTCCTGTTTTCTCTCATTAGTTTTATTCTTTCAGTTCTTACATGATGGTCTTTATTCTACTTAATTTGATTTTTGTATATAGTGTGACATAAATGTTCAGTTTTATTCTTCTTCATGTAAATATCCAGTTTTTCCAGCACCAGTTATTTGAAGAGACTGTTTTTTTAAAAAATCTCTTTTGTGTATTCTTAGCAACTTGAAGATCAATTGCCTGTAAGTGAGTGGATTTATTGCTGTCCTCTGTCCTCTTCATTTACCTATGTGTTTATTTTATGCCAATTTCATACCATTTTAATTACTGTAGCTTTGTAGTAGCTTTGGCTGCACTCGTGTAGTACAGTTAGTGGTATCATTGTGCCTCTTTCTGTGGTGGTGAATACTTCAATGGTGTCCAGTTTAGATCTAACACAAGACTGCTTCTTGGCCTTTTGGCTAAGATCAAGCATAGTTCTAACACAAGAACAGGCAACATAATTCAGAAAAAGAGTCACCAGCAAGAGGGCACAATGTGCATGCAAGAAGGCATAGAGCAGTGAATACATACCAGGGCACACTCAAGGTAGAGCTGCTGAGCACAACATGTCCCTGTGGGGGGCACAAGGGGCACGGAACATTGTCTGGGTCATGGTCACCATTGGAAGTGTTTGGCTAAGAAGCTATGATGTTCATGACATGTTTTATAGATTCTGGGGAGACCAATGAGGTTTTAATTAGCTAACTGACTACAAACGTGTCTCTGAAGGATAACACTGGCAGCATGGGGAGGGCTTATGGGGTGCAGTCCTCAGTCCAGTCTATGGGAGCAGGTGCTGGATCTGAAGCCAGTTCCTTGAGGAAGAAGGAGAAACACGGGAAAGAGCTCGGGAGGTGCAATCTCAGCCAAGCAGGTGGAGCGCAGGCAGCTGAAGAGACTTTGTGGCCCCTAAACTGGGGTCCCAGGAGGTGACAGTGCACAGAAGAAAGGTAGGGAAAGCATAGGGAATTGGGCCCATCTCCATGGACAAGACCTTCCCAGGGTGGCTGGCTTGTCCCTATTCTTCCAGCAGGTGCGCGTGGCCAGCTGCTCTCCCTGTGTCCTCCTCTCTGTTGTCATTGGCTTCAGAATCTAGTCATCCTGCTGATGCTGTGACAGCTATGTGGGGTTGGACTTGCACTTCCTCAGTGGCCACTGAGGTTCAGTATCTTCTGTGTGTATTTGCATTGCTCTGCCCTTCCTGAAACTTCTGCTTGTGTCTTTAGCTCATTTTGTAGCTTTTTCAAACTGTTCAGTTACTAGAGTTTTTTGTATATTCTGGATATAAATCCTTTGTCAGATATGTGATTTGTTTTCTCAGTTTGTAGCTTGTCTTTCATATTTCTTCTTAGAATCTTCTGCAGAGCAAAGTATTTAATATTCATGAAGTCCAGTTCTGAACTTACTTTTTCTTTTGTGGATATGCTTTGGATGTTAAAATTAATATCACTTTACTAGGGCTACCATAAGAAAATACCACAGCCTGGGTGGGCTGAACAATAGAAATGTGTTCCTCAAAGTTTTAGAAGGTAGAATCCAAGACCAAGGTGAGAGTAACACTGATTTCTGGCAAGGGCCTCTTCCTGGCTTGAGGACATCATCTTCTTTCTCACTGTGTCCTCCTGTGACCTTCCCTCTGTGCATGAAGGGTGGGGAGTTAACCCTGCCCTCTCTTCCTCCTCTTATAAAGGCTCTGGTCTTATTGGGTTAGGCTTCTGCCCTGTGACCTCGGTTAGCCTTATATTCAAATATGGTCATTGCGGTGAGGAGTTCAGCTGAAATTCAGCATAGGTCTTGGTGGGGGGGAATAGTCAATAATACCCTACTTCTAAAGATTTTCTCCTATTTTTTCTAAAAGTTTCATTATGTTTTGCATTTTTTATTTTAAAGATAAAAAATAATAAAAATGATATAGAATTTTAAACCAAGATAATAAGAAATTAACAATGGTTGTTATGTTGCATATTGTTATCTTCAAAGTAGTTGCTCAGATTACAAGATAGAGGCATACAAAATTGATTAAACAATATAATACAAACTGTTCCTTTTAATGAACTAACACAAATTAGTAGTATAATTATCTTGGCTATCGTGTATGTGTATATGTGTGTGTGTGTATGTATATATCTTTCTTTCTTTCTTTCTTTCTTTCTTTCTTTCTTTCTTTCTTTCTTTCTTTCCCCTTCCTTCTTTTCTCCTTTCCCCCATCCCAGTTGTTCTTTCCTTTTGAGCAGTTTCTTTCCCTTTTGCAATATCTATTGCACATTTTGGATTTTATTTACTCTTTCAATTTCTTACACTAGGGAGACAATATGATGTTTACACATGAAAGTTTGATTTATTTCACTTATAAGTATGGTCTCTAGTTGCATCCATTTACTGATAAAAGCCTCAAGTTTATTCTACTTTATTACTGAGTAGTACTCTATTGTATGAAAATACCACATCTTTTTTATCCATTCCTCTGTTGATGGGCATCTGGGTTGTTTTCAGGATTTAGCTATTACAAATTGTGTTGCTGTAAACATGGGTGCACATATACCACTGTAGTGTGATATATGTGGAAAATACCCAGAAGGGAATATCTGGGTTGAATGGGACCTTTAATCCTATTTTTTTCGAGGATTCTTCACACTGATTTCCACAGTGGTTGTATCAGTCCACACTCCCGTCAACAGTGGAGAAGCATTCCTTTTCGCTCACAGCCCCTCCAGCATTTGTTATTGGTTGACTTTTTTATGATAGCCGCTCTTTCTGGGGTGAGATGGGATCTTGTATTGTATCCTGGCTACTGGGATTAGGGTGGTACTAACCCAATCAGTGGGTTGACTTAGTAATTACCCACCCTTAATCATAGCACCCTTAATCCTAGCATTACACCATGACTTTGTGATACACTCTAGATTCAGCTGCCTCCGAAAAAGCCCCACCTATGAGTACATGAGGCTTTGGGGGACATCTAGACACAGCTATAACAGAGCTTAAGTTTGTGGATCAAAATGAGTTGAACTGACATCTTTATTCTGTTGCATCTTCTGATCCATGAATGTGGTATGCATCTTCATGGCTGCCATGCAAGTTTTCTTTGGTTTATTTTGTCAGTTAAGAATGCAGGTACTATACATGTCTTTTAGATTTTATTTGTTAATATTCATTTCATTGCTTTGGAATGATTAGAAATAATATTCTGTTTGAATTGCAGTTTCCACTTGCTTGTCCCACCAGAGATGTGCCTGACTTTTACGTGCTAATCTTGTATAAGGCAATCTTATTATTAGTTTCTTAGGACTTCTTACATCAGTAATCATAGTATCTGCAAAGTGAAATCTTCTTTCTTTTCTTTCCATTCTGTATAACTTTTTCTTGTTCTTATCTTCCAGTGGTGGTTGGGACTTCTAGTTGAATGAGAATGGTAAGAGTATACCTTTTGTTTCAGTCCTGATCAAGGTGAGGAAATTTTCTCTCTAGTTTGCTGAGGATGTTTACCATTGATGCGATTTTTATTTTATTACCATTTTATTTTATTACCATTTTAAAAGTTTATAAACAACTTTTAGCATCTACTAGCTGACCAAGTGTTGATGAGGAGTCAAACACGTCCACTTTGCCCCATGTACCAGACAAAGCAACACCGTTCTTGTTTTAATCCCCTGCTTTCAAACTAGCATGATATTAAATGTCATACCTATGAGAAACTCTCCATTTCAGTTCAGATGCAAAGAAAAAATTGGAGCCAGACCCATAAGCTTAGAGAGAACCATAGCTGACATGTAGTCACTAAACTATAAGCAGATATTTTCAGTTGAAAGCATAATAAAAATAAGCATGTACGCAGCCAATGTCGGGATGGAAAGCATTCCAGCACCCTAGAAATCTCCCTTCTCACTCCGCTTACCCCTGTCCAGGAGAGGTGCACTCTGTCCTCACGGCTCTGCTCGGTGTGCACTGGTCTCTGTACATGAGGCCCCATTCCGCGGAGCTTAGTTTAACGGCCTTATCTGCCGTGCACTTCAAACAGCATATACATCAGTATGTAGATTTACTGTCCTTTGGCTACTACAGTCAAAAGTATCTATGAACTATAAAATAAGACAGGAGTAATTGAAAGCAGGTGCTATAATTAATAACAAACTAATCCAAAGTTAAGTTAGGTTTCTTTTCACTTGGTCCATTCTTTCAGTGATGTAGATGTGCCAAGGGCAGCATCTCTGATGCTTGCTTGATAAAATCTCTTAAATTTCTCTGTCCTCCCTTTCTTGGAGCCATTAAAAGGCAGGAAATATCATAGAGAGGAAAGAGCAAAGGATGCAGATAATTTGTGGACTGAGCTGCCCACGCTGCCTTGTGAGTGTATTTTCCTTGCCGCACTGTCTTTTCTTTGAAAGCAGAACCTTCTTTGCAGCAAGGACTAGAGTGGAGCCAGAGAGAGTGCTGGCTTAATGCACCTCTGCTTGTGATGATACCGTCAAGGCCCTGCACGCTAGACAGCTCCTTCCAAGGGCATGCGCATCTCCTCCAGGTTCAGATGCTATTGTGCAGGTCCCTCCAGCGGTCAGGGCCACACAGTGGGTTCCATCCCGTTCACCTGACCAGGCCAGGTGCCCAGAGTTGGGTCAAGCACTTGCTTAGATGTTGCCATGAGGCATTTTGTAGATGAGATGAATGTTTAAGTCAGTGGGCCTGAGGAAAGAGAATGACCCTGCCTACCCTGTGAGGTCAGCAGCCAGGCAGCTGACAACCTTGAAAGGAAAAACCAAGGCCCCCCAGAAGAAGCAAATCTGCCTCCAAATGTCCTGGAAACAACATTGCAACACCGATCTTGGTGCAGCTTGTTGGTGTGCCTTGCAGATTTCAGATGTAGCAGCTCACAGTGTAGCATCACCTTTGCACTGAACCTCCTCTGTGTCTGTCTTGTGCACACACACGCACGTGCACACACACACGCACACACACACACAATTATTGCTTCTGTTTCTCCAGAGAACTCAACTCTGAGCAGTACAGTGACACTCCAGTGCATCCTACAAGATACTGAATTTTGTTGCTGGTGCCACAGACTCACCACAGCTGGCTCTGGCGTCGGGTACCTGGCCATAGCAACCCCTGCAGATGTCTTCTCATGGGCTCGCCTTTAGTTCACACCCCCATTGCCCCCGCTTGTGGCTGGAGCAGCACTTTTTTTCCTTTGCTTCTCTGACACCTGTCTATCTTTGATTTCATCCTGTAGCTTCTGTGATGGACTTAATCCAGAATGGCACTATCTTCTGGCTTCCACCTTTCATAATCCTATAATCTGTAAAAACAGACAGACCCGATACATCCCCAGAAGTGAACCAGGCACTGCTAACCTCAGGGCTCTGCCCATGCCACGGGAACTCACAGCTCAGGATGCAACAGATCATGAGCAGAGTGTGACACAGTGTGATGGAGGAGCAGGAAGGGAGCAGGGAGTTCTTCGTCTGAGTGGCCTCGAGCTCAATCTGTGCCTACAGAGGAAAGGGAATAACAGAGATATTAGTCAGAGATCTTGTGAAAATTCAAATGTGGGGAAAACCCAGCCAGACCTCAAGGTTGGTGCATGCCTGGACAACCTGCAAACAAACAAACAAACTGTGTGACCTTCGAGCATGGTGGGCAAAAAGCCTTTTCTCCAGAAGCAAAGATATCAAAAGAATGGACACCGGGCTGACAAAAATCAAGTGCAGTAACAAGCAGTGTCCTTCTTGGTTGGGCTGCACTTCAGAAACCAAAGCCCGGGAATAAAGTCAATTTTAGTTATGTGCCAAGCAGCCAGTAACTTCTACTTATGATTTATCTCAGCTGCACATCACTGCTGCTCAGCTTCCTCTGAGAGAGGGGTGTTTCTTATTCATCCAAATGCTGAGTGAGTAGCCAGAGTGGGCAGGGAGCAGGGCAGAGCCCTTCCAGTTAAGAGCCCAGATCAGGGCACAGCCAGTGCCCCAGGGTTAGTGTTATTCACGTGGTTCCCAAGATTGTACATGTTCTGTGGCCCACACTCTAGCATTCTTACCCTTGAGGAGGGTGGGTGCTCCACAGTTCGGGACAGGAGCAAAGAGGTTTACAGGATGGCTGGGCATATGACAAGTTCTAGAAGCAGAGACAGAAATATGTGGAGAGCCAAGAGCTAGTCCCCTGAGCTGAGCTGACGCCTTCCCAGGAAGTCTTTACTGTCTCCTCATTGGAGCTTCCAAGATGGCCATGCCTGACCAGCATGCGGCTGAGTGCCCCAGGGAAGAGGGCAGGTCTCTTGCCCCTACAAAGAGAAGCCGTGCTTACAGGCCTCCAGGTTGGCGAAGGCTGCACTCGGGCTTGGGGTGGTCACCAATCCCCAATCACAGCACTTATTCCACTCATCCCCGCGGATGATCAGAAATCCATGCTGCCTTTTTCATTCCTCCCTGCTTAACTTAGTTGTAGTCAGGGTTTTTGAGGGAAGAGATTTAATGCAGGACACATAATTTATAGGATTATTTTGTAGTATTCACCCAGAGTCAAATGCAAGAGTATGAGGATCTGTCCACACACTAGAGACCCAAAGAATCCAGCTGAGGGCCTGGATCCCACGGAAATGTCCTGCACAAGTCCAGCTGAAGACCTAGAGCCTGTGGCAATGTCCTCTGTGAATCCAACTAGAGGCCTAGAGCCCAAGACAATGTCTCAGGCAGGCCTGTTTCAAGGATCCGCCCTGGGAAGGCCCAAAGGTCAGTGGTGGAATCTAAAAAGTCTGTGCCAGCAGGATGAAGGATCTGTGCCAGCAGGCTGCGGGATCTGCACTGAAGCCAGGAAGCGATGTTCAAAGTAAGGACCAGAGCTCCTCCAAAGAGAACCACAGCCATCCTCAGTGACAGTGAGGACCCAATTTCCTCTGACAGTTAGAACAGCCAAGTTCATATGAGGAAAGCCAGCATGACAAGCTTCTCCAGGAGAGCCAACAGCTCACACCTTCCCCTCCAGTCCCCTTTAGTGCTGTCGGCAACAATCCTCAGCTTGCCTGCTGCCTGGGTGCCTTGAGCCAGGGAGACCCAGCTAAACCACAGCTGTTCTGATCCACAGAAACTCAGAGATACAAGTTTGCCTTTCTAGCTACTGAGGTTTGGGGTATTCGGGATGCAGTGTTAGATGCTGGGACATGGAGTGATGCCATAGCGGCCCTTGCGATGTGGGGTGCTCCGAACCCAGGCAGGGGGTTAGCTGGGAAAGGCATGAGGACTGAGGAGTGCGTGGGTGACCTCGGTCCCTCAGATAAGCTGCTTGAAGAACTCTGTGCATTGCGGAGGCTGCAGGGGGAAAACTGTGATGACCGGGAAATTTGTCACGCCTGGAGAAAGACAGGGGCCTGACAAGCCGCAGAAAGATTAGCCAAGCTGATGCTCTCCAGTATGAAAAAAGAGAAAGAACGGAGCCAAGGAGACTTTCAGGCAAACCCCTGAAAGTGTCTGCTTGCTAGCTGCCTCCTCAGGAGGCGACTTCTTTTCCTTTAACCTCACTTGTTTCTGCAGGGCAGAGCATTAAACACAACCCGATATTCAAAGCACAGCACCCCGGGCAAAGAATGAGAGCCCTTTTCCTGACTCTAGATCGTGATGTTTTCATTCATTTCTTTTTAAAGCTACGGCAGCATCATGGTCCCTGTTTTCTTTTTGGATAACTTCTCTGAAACCCCTGCCGCCCTCTCCCACTTCCCTACCCACCCACTCCCTGGACACCTCTCTGCGCTTTCACCCATTACACATGCTCCCCACCGTGCCCAGACGTGGCCCGTCTTGCCCTGACCGGTCCCTGGCGTCCCAAGATCCAGGTAGCTCCACTTGGAGCTCTCAGAGGGTGTGCTTCCACCCTCTGCTTTCTTGCCCTCGTGCCCAGGCGTGGACACTGGCCTCCCAGCCGCCTGAGGGTCCCAGAACAACACTGGTGCCCGCTCATGCTCAGCCATTTCCGAGCCTCCATCTGCCTTCCTACTTTCTGGAGCCCCGCTGCACGTTGTCTGTCTTCCTCTCTCCCGTTCCCTTGTTCATTCATGTATTTAAGAAATACCTCACTTCCGCCTTGGGGTGATTTTTGTGGAAAACATGGCACAGTGCTCACCTCCTGCAGTCATCACTTGGTCGAGTTTGAGTGATGTCTCCTTTGTGTTTCTCTGTAGCTTTTTTTTCCCCCTACTTCTTGAGTTGGTTGGTATGTATCTTTCTTATTTTGAGCAAAAATACTGAAGTACAAAATAGACCCATCATCAGGTATGGCCATTGTTCCAATAGCAGGGAGGTGGCATAGCCTATGAAGAATTCAAACACGGTCACCCTCTCCCATTTTAGCATCCCTGAGATAGGGCGGCCCTGAAAGCTATTTCTAAGAAAGTATCATGTCATTTTGCAGTTGAAAGTATTGTTCCATAGTGGCAGATAAATACTGGCATAATTCTATTGACAGTGTTATATAACTGTCAATATTTTCCAAGTGGGAAATAAATTAGAAATATTAAAAATTCTGAAGAGTCAGAAGATAATCTGAAAACTTTTTAAAAATCTTAACTATGAATAAGGAATGAGTATGATCTCCAATGCTCCTAATTACCCATATTAAATAATAAACAAACAGAACTCAAGAATAATCTCTTTGGATGAAGTAATTTCAACCACACTTTCACGCTGACCGATACTCCAAATTATGTGTGGTCAGAAGCGTCAAGCCCTTACACAACCCAGCTTCCCCTCAATTAAACACTGAGCTGGTGCTGACGGCATCGCAAAGTTCCTGGCTTTGTCCAAATAAGATACAGACTTCTTGGGATTCCTTGAGCTACATTGGCTTCTTCCAGATAGCAGACACCATCCAAACCATTATGATTTCATTTGCTTCTAGCAAGTCAAAAGGGCATTCCACGGAAAGTCCTGTGAACTGAATAATGCAACTTAGCCACATAGGCTAAGTTGCCTATGTTACAATAATATGATGGGTGAAATTGGCGTTATTGTTCGGGACAGTGGTTAAGACGTTTAAGCATGGAACATGCACAATAAGGCACGCGCAGAATAGAGAGGAGGCAGTTCCAAGTGCTTGAGCAAAGGGGAGATTTAGTGGGCAGTGTGCAGCCAGAAGACAGTGGACAGGTGCTGTGTAACTTTCCACCTGCCCCTCTGCCAGCAGTTTTGGCCATGCCAGGACCAACATGCCTGCATGCCTCCTGGGCCTCCTGGGCGCAGACATGCCAGGTACAGAGGTTCCAGATGTGTAGTGATTCTCTGCGCATGCCTGTGTGAGCCTGGCACACGCTGCATACATTCACCACACCGTGGTTCCCCTCTGCAAGCCGCATGAAACAGGCTGTGTGCATATCCCTCGTAGGGACCTCTGAGACTTCCTTAGCCTGTGTGCTTTCCTGGTGAAATTATTTTACTGGAGTTAAACAATAAATCTGTTTTCCTCTGGGTTAATAGAACTAAGAATAAAGTGATACAGAAGGTACATAATTTCATCTTCCCTTCAGGTACTGTTTTCTGGGAACAAAAGGCATCAAAAAAGTTGCCCCAGAAGGAGGCACATGAGCCACGTTCAAGACGACTGTGGCTTCTGGAGCTGAAGCGAGATGGGACTCCTAGTCGTCCGGATGAAGCAAAGCCAGTTAAGGAGCAAAGCCATGACAAACTTGAAGTCCTGAGGTGGGGTAAGGCCAAGGAATAAATGCTTCTTGAATGACTATTTGCCGGCATGTCATGTGTTAGAAATATGTAAAGGGTTTTCTCTTTGCATGGTGCATTTTAGCACTAGCTCAGATCTGGAGTGAGGTGGGAGGGCCTGGAGGGCTGATGGAATTCTACCCCTGAGCCTGTGCACCAGGCCCGGGAGGAGTGGGGCGGGGCATTGCAGAAGGTAATTGAAAGCTTGCTTTATTGGAGTATCCTCTTACGCTGCTTTCTGTCAGGATAAATCACATCTGTGTGGTCTACCAAGCCCCCAGGATTCCTAGCACGCTGTATTTCTGTTGCCATTTTGAAACTTTTTTCTATATGAAGAAAAGTCTTCTAGGGAGAAGGGAGTAAATGAGTCCTAAGTGGGTTTTTAACCATGAGGGAAAACCCGGAAACAGCGTAGGTCATGCATGTTTAGGACACTGGGCCTGTGAGTGTGTTCAGCCTTCACCGTCTTTCCCTGGTTTTAGCTCTACAGCTCATGTGAACCCATGGGCTTCATGTGCTAACAAAGCCTGCTCTGTGGACGCAGTGCTCACCCGAGCTGCCATGAGCTGTGGTAATCCGTGCAATGGGTGTGCAGGCTGAGTGTCACCCTCAGCTAGATCCCCCACCTGCAGCAGGCCCAGGCCTCTTCCTTCCTCAGAGGATGCCCTGGAGGATGGATAGCTGTGCGTTGGAGTCCTCCAATCACAGCTTTCTTTGGAAACATCAAACTTCACCCCAGGACACACTGTACTGGGATTGGGGCATCTCCAATAAATCAAAACAACTGCACAGAACTTCTGTTTTCTTTGGTGTGGTGTTGGGTCTTGGTATGCACCGCAGTGAGTCAGTGAAGGAGTGTGTGTGTGCCTGTGTGCATGTGCACACGCCTCACATATTTCTGCCTAAAGAGGCCCGCAGTCCTCATCCTTCCTGAGGGCGGCATGATTGTAAAAGGGTTAGGAACTGAACCTCTCAAGGTCAGGCAGCAGACTACAGACCCGGAGCCTGTCTCTGCTGCAGCTTGCAGGTTCTTCCATGCCAACAACGAGAGATTTGCAGGGAGGACCCTGGCCCAGGTAGGAACCACACCAGTCTGTGGCAGCCTTTGCTGGTGACCTGGGGAGTCCTGTGACCTTCTACGATCCATATCATTGTCTGTAAAATCCTGCTTTTCAGAACCTCTGTAAGACTGAACTCATGGGTGAGAACATCAGCATGTTCCTATTGTTTACTGAGGATTTCATAAAGTACCTGAAACACCAGGTCACGAACCGTGTCATAAGGCGTCTTAAGCAGGAAGGAGAAACTTGCTTACAGAGCTGAATCGAGCACTGAGACAATTTCAAATTCTCCATTCCTTGATGCATGCAGGTAGAGACACAACCTCTGAGCTGGGCTCCATGCTCAGATGCCCCTGCCACTGCCTGCTCTCTAAGGTGCCTTTAGCCTGCAGCACATTTCCTGGCTTCCTCCAAACACGCCAGTGCTCTCAGGGTGTCCCAGCTTCCTGCGCACTCAGGTGTGGCCATGCAGGACTTGGGTTAGAAGCCTGGGCTGGATGTGGTTAGAAACCTGGGCTTGGGTTAGAAACCTGGGCTGGATTCTGGCCACACAGAACTTGGATTAGAAACCTGGGCTGAACTTGGGTTAGAAACGGGTCTATCCACGGGTGGAAGCAATAAACTACGGACAGATGTAGGCCACCAGCTTGGCGGGCAGAGAGTAGGGTGGAGCCTTCAGAGACCCTGGGCGGCTGACCAGCCTCTGGTCCAGCACTGGAGAGAGTCCAAAGGATGACTACAGCACAGCAGTTACCTGGGGGTCCTAGTGGACTGCAAGGACTCCTCTCCTCAGGGTGAGCAGAAACCTGCAGAATATATTAAATGAAACGAGAAGCTGACAGGTAACTGATGTGTGCATGGAGCACCCCGTGGTCAGCGCTGGCTCCAGTTCAGTCTCTACTGACACCCACAATGACAGATGAGGTAACTTTTAGAAGTCACTGAAAAACAAAGGAACATTTGATTAAACATGAATTTTGCATGTTGAGGTAAGAAAATGGCTAGCAAAAGGTTTCTGGCTAGACATCAACCTATGAGCCAGAAATAATGAATTATATCATGTCTATAGCATGAATACAATCACTTTGGAGTTTTAACACTGTAAAGTTAATTTTAAGAAGTAAGCCACCACCAGTGGTTTAAAGGGCAAAGTTGTCTGAGAAATGTAAGTGTAGCCACAGTTCTTGGCAATTTCTCTTGCTGTTCTTCTTTGTAACTTTCACCAGTGGTAGAAATTTAAATTCTGGGTCCATAAGCCACCTTTTAGGGTGGTCCCTGTATCATTCATTAATTTAAAATAAAACAACATTTCCAAGGGAGGGAGACTTCTTTCTGTCATATAGGGAGCGGATTACTTCCTGTCTTAACCACACACAAAGTGAGTTGATGTACATATCCTTTCTGACACTGCATATATACGGCTTTCATGCCAGCAACAACTTCCCCGGGATGTGAATATGATAGACAGCCATAACCATTTCCTAATTTTTTGTTTGTTTGTTTGTTTTTTTGTCTTTTTGAGACAGGGTCTCACTATGCAGTTCAGGCTGGCCTTGAGCTCGCTTTGTAGCCCAGGCTGACCTCGAACTCGCAACAATCCTCCTGCCTCAGCCTCCCGAGTGCTGGGATTACAGGCGTGCACCACCACGCTCAGCACCATTTCCTAATGTTTTAAATAAGTGTGCTACTTTTCTTCACAGAAACGGAAACTGATTATCTCTCCAAACTCCACTTCTAGGATCTTTGAAAAATAAAATTTAGCCTTCAGTCCACAAGAGACTGTCCAGATTCTAAAGGGCCTTTGACATCTCCAACCTGGCTTCGTCTGTCAGTGTCCTGAATAAATCGGTTTCCTTGGTCTTTCTGGAATTGCCAGAGGACTCTGGAGCTGAAATGTGACAGATGTGATGAGTCTTGGATCCAAGCCATCGAGGTGAGGAGATTTCTTCTGCCATCCATATCTTCAGAGAAGGTGAGGTGGATTTGCCAGAACTGGGCGTTCGACATCTGGGTTCTATTCCCAGTTCTGTGGTTTAGGAGATCTGATCAGCACCGGGCCCCCTTTGCTTTGGTCTCTCATCTCTAAAATGGGAGGGACCAAGTCTACCCTTGCTCATAGTTCTTGCAGTGGGTGGGGTGTAAATTCTGGTCCTCTGAAATTTACAGCACAGTTTGCGTTATCAAACATTTCAGCTAATGATGTGCAGTGCTCTCCATAAGCAGAAAGGACAAAGGAAATCTTCCATAGCAGGTACTTTTTAAAGGAGCTGTGTCAGCTTTGAATTTAAATTTTCTTCAGATAATCTTCAAGTTACTGGAATGCAACTTTACTTTTACTTTAATTTTACTCGGTTTCACTGACAGGGGTCCTTCCTTTCTCAGTCCCTTGCAGGTGCTTGCTCACCCGTTTCTCTAGGCCTGAGAGCAGTCTCTGAAGAGTTTAATCCTAATTTCCTTCCAAATCCTCCACCCAAGAGGGATGTGTTTGAGTGCTCAGTCTCTTCTGTGGGCTTCAGCATTTGAGGGAGACTTAATGTGGCCCCTCTTTGGGAAAGAGTCATTTCTCCCCTTTCCCTGGCTCTGGGGCATGGGGCCTCTACGAAGGAGGCGCACCCAGCTTCCCCAGTGCAGACCTAGTGCGCATACCTGCAGCACGCCTAGGCCTTTCTGATACAGCGCCCTGCTCAGATTCCTTGTCAAAGCGGCAGACCTGACATCACATGAAGTCAGATGTGGAGTCTCTGTTTTGTTCTTTTCCTGGAGCTCCTGACAAGTTGGTTGATTCATTGTTCTTCAGTCTCCGCTGTTGGCTTTCTGTATGAGACAGAACGAGGGCCTTTTCCTGTGAAGTTATGAGCCAAGGCTGAACTATTTCAGCAATGCTGTCAGCCGTGCATGCTGCACAGAACCTGGGTTGCAGAATTCTCTAGGTTTCCACTGCAGTTGCCCAAGATGAGCTCACAGTCCCCACAACCCCTGTGATCCTGCATCAACACCTGGTCCAGATGTCCAAAGACAGCCACATCTGTGTGCACAGGGTGCCAGGTTGCTTTCCTGGTACTTGCCATGGGTCAAGAGGCCTGTGTAAGTCAGAGCCCTCCCTGAGCAAGGCATCCGGAAATCCCGAGGGGATTAACTGGCAAAAAGATGCTGGTCTGGAGGTCCTATTCCAGCAAGGCACGGTGTTCTCCGCTGCCTAGCTGGAGACCAGGACTTGGATAGCCAGCTGATCCAAGGACCTGATGCTGGTCTCTTGGTCTGTTCCAGGTGCTACCAGAGTTCAGAGGTCAAGAATAGCCGAAGGGCTTTTGGGATTTCCAGAGCTTCTTGATAACTTTGGTAGGTGAACAAGCCCTCCGGGCCGGACTGGCCAGCGCAGACAGATAGTGTCTGGGGCCTGAGGGCTGTGCCCCGAAGCTCTTCTGCTTGCGTGCCCGTGTAAGTGTGGGTGCACCGCAGGCGTGCGCAGGCAGGGAGCGTGCACGCAAAAGCTCTAGCCGGCAACCGCTCAGCCCTGGGGTGCCTCTCCACCTTCCCTCCGCAGACCCGCGCCCAGGGCGGGCACCAGAGCCTGCGAGTTCCTGGGCGGGCACGGGGAGGTGGGGCTGGAGGAGGAGAGGGGAGAGGGCGGGAGGAGGCGGGAGGAGGAGGGGGAGGATCCGGGAAGTTCTGGGGTATTTGACAGGAGCGAGGGAAGCGCACCGGACGCGCAGGACGCTGGGTGAGCGGACTGGGGAGGGAGAGGACCGCGGAGGAGCCGCTCCACCTCTGGCCGCGCGCTCGCCCGCTTTCCCGGCCCGGTGCCGGGCGCAGGGCGCAGGACGCAGGGCGCGGTCGCACCCCGTCCCCGTCCCCGTCCCCAAGGCGGCCACCATGCTGCTGCCCCAGGTCTGCTGGCTGCCGCTGCTCGCCGCGCTGCTGCCCCCGGTGCCCGCGCAGAAGTTCTCGGCGCTCACGGTAAGCCCGGCCCGC